>NC_092266.1:4793664-4801164 GCF_036320965.1 Panulirus ornatus
GTTTCATCTCTGGTATTATGCTAGGATTTCTGTAAAATAATATTACTATATATATATATATATATATATATATATATATATATATATATATATATATATATATATATATATATATATATATATATAGCGAGGTAGCCGCAAGGAAACAGACGAAAGAATGGCCCAACCCGCCCTCATACACATGTTTATGCATATACGTCCACACACGCAAATATACATACCTATACATACCTATACCTATCTGGGGATAGGGGAGAAAGAATACTTCCCATATATATATATATATATATATATATATATATATATATATATATATATATATATATATATATATATATATATATATATATATATATATATATATATATATATATATATATATATATATATATATATATATATATATATATATATATATATATATATATATATATATATATATATATATATATATATATATATATATATATATTTAATTTTCTAAAAGAAGGAACAGAGAAGGGGGCCAGGTGAGGATATTCCTTCAAAGGCCTAGTCCTCAGTTCTTAACGGTATATCGCTATCGCGGGAAATGGCGAATAGTATGAATGAAAGAAAAATATATATATATATATATATATATATATATATATATATATATATATATATATATATATATATATATATATATATATATATATATATATATATGTATATATATATATATATATATATATATATATATATATATATATATATATATATATATATATATATATATATATATATATATATATATATATATATATATATATGTGGCGATGGGAACAAATAAAGACAGACAGTATGAATTATGTACATGTGTATATATGTATATGTCTGTGTGTGTATATATATGTGTACATTAAGATGTATAGGTATGTATATTGCGTGTGTGGACGTGTATGCATGTACATGTGTATGTGGGCGGGTTGGGCCATTCTTTCGTCTGTTTCCTTGCGCTACCTCGCAATAAATAAAAATAAAAATAGATAAATGAAAAAAAAAGAATATATATATATATATATATATATATATATATATATATATATATATATATATATATATATATATATATATATATTTTCCAAAAGAAGGAACAGAGGGGGCCAGGTGAGGATATTCCAAAAAAGGCCCAGTCCTCTGTTCTTAACGCTACCTCGCTAACGCGGGAAATGGCGAATAGTTTAAAAGAAGAAAGAAAAATATATATATATATATATATATATATATATATATATATATATATATATATATATATATATATATATATATATATATATATATATATATATATATATATATTAAAAAATTTGGATGAAAAAATCATGTGTTAATGTTTGCACTGGTTTATAAGTATGTTTGCTCTATCTCTGGGATTGATTTTTAATATTAATGCCTATACATATTCCAATTTTACTATTGAGTATATTACAAAACTACATACCATAAGAACATGAGAAGTAAGGACACTGCAAGAGGCGTATTGGCCCGAGCTAGGCAGGTCCTGAGTCTGTCCACAAACCAACTGCCTGTACACATAAACACATCCAACCTTCGTTTAAAGCTAACTAAAGAACTAACTTCAACTACTGGACTTGACAGCTTGTTCCATAAATCTACTACCCTATTCCCGAACCAATATCTGCCCACATCCGACCTGAATCTATCTACTTCCATTATTTTTGGTCCTATCCAGTGGCGTCGTTCTAAGAACTTTATCCATGTTAGCTCTATGTATGGTCTTCACCTATTCAATAACTTCATTCACATCCCCTCTAAATGACTGCAAATTCAGCCTTTTTTACCTTTCTTCATAAGTGAGGTTTCTAATTCCTGGAATCATTTATGTTATTCGCATTTGTGCTCTCTCTCTCTCTCTCTCTCTCTCTCTCTCTCTCTCTCTCTCTCTCTCTCTCTCTCTCTCTCTCTCTCTCTCTCTCTCTCTCTCTCTCTCTCTCTCTCTCTCTCTAATAATCATTATTAACTGCATAGTATGGAGCCCAAAACTAAACCACATGATTCAAATGTGAGTCTCACCAATTCAAGATAATGTTGTAATAATACTCTAGGAGTTTCATTGCTAACAGTCCCATTAATGAACCCAAACATACTATTAGCCTTATTACACACTTTAATACATTGTTGCCGCGGCTTAAGATCCTCGCTCACTCCACCTGAAATACGAGGAATTGTTGATCGGAGGAACATGTAATGGCAGATCTGGAAATACACACACACACACACACACACACACACACACACACACACACACACACACACACACACACACACACACGTACAAATTCTCTCTGCCTCTCTCTTTTCATTTCTCTTATCTTTTATCTTTTTGCATTATACACAATAACTACTCCTATATTTGTTCTCTTTACTCGTATATTTCAATAAGGTAAATTAAAGCTTAAGTCCATGTAATTTGTTTAGTAAATCGTAATGAGATCTTTTTCTCCTCTGTGTCTGTTGGACCCGAGGAAAGTAAAACCATTCCTCATTATTGACAACAGTGTTTTAGAGTTAAGTAAGCAATGGTTTCATCAATATAGACTTTGGTAAAGAGAAATTGATATTAAATCTAAGAAGTTCATGATCAGGCAAATAAATGATCCTAGCCTCTTAGCAAAATCTAATCTATTATTTACATTATATGGCGAGATTCTTTTTCCTTTAACGTAGCTGAGATGCCCCTACCCTCAAAAACTTTCATTGACTTAATAAAACTTTGTTGACTATAACGATTTCCAAGTTGCTGAAGGTGATTCTTATCAAAATAAAATTCGGTTTAGCCATGATAAATTCCCTCACTCCCATTCTCAGTAACTTATTCATGGAATACTATGAGACTGAGATCCAAACTTCCGTTAGTAACAGTCCAAAAATATGGTTAAAATACGTTGACGATGTGTGGTCCTTATGGCCATCTTACCAAGATCATGATGTTTTCTTTAATGAATTACGATTCATCCCACCATCAAGTTTAAGACTAAATGGAAACACAAAGGCAAATCACCCTTCCTTAATGTGGTGATAATTAGGTATTTTGATTAGTTATCCTTTAAGATCTACAGGAAGCCTACCAGTGCTGAGAGTTATATTCATTATTTTTCAGGATGTGGGAAAACAGGATCCCAGCTCCAGGTGTGGTGTGCAGGAACAGTTCCCCAGTGCTACGTCTGGTGTGTGAGGGACACAATACCTATGTGTGAGATGTGATGTGTAAAGGAACGCCATGCCCAAGTAGAGATACGTAACTATTATCACAGTATCCTCATCCCGGTACAAGCTTGCGGTGTGTGGGACATAGTACTACCTGCCAGGTCTGGTATGTGAGGAACAGAGTACCTCAGTGCCAGTGCAATACTGGTGAGTGTGAGATAAAATGTCTTAGTGTCAGATGTGGTGTGTGGTGAGACAGCGCCCCAGTGTCTGTGTAGGTGTGGTGTAACACCGTCCTAGTGCTATGTGGGTATCTGGTGACAGTACCCCAGTGTCAGTGTTGATATGGTGGTAAAGTACCTTAGTGCTAATGCAGTGACTGTTGACACCGTACCCCAGTATCAGTGAAGGTGTAGTTGTACAGTGACCTAGTGCCAGGTACAGTGCTGGTGACATATTACCCCAGTGTCTGTGTAAGTGTGGTGTTACACCGTCCTAGTGCCTTGTGAGTGTCTGGTAACACAGTACCCCAGTGTCGGTGTAGGTGTGGTGGTACAGCGCTCAAGTGCCAACACTACCTTCCTTCACCACCTACGTACACTACTCACCCTTATTGCCGACCTACAAGACCTTCCTTCACTACGGTGAGGTGTCTGGTGACATCAGTACCCCAGTGTTAGTGTAGGTGTGGTATGGTGGTACAGGACCCTCGTGACAGGTGTGGTGTGTGGTGAGACACTACCACAGATTTAGTGTATGTGTGGTGCCACAGGATCCTTGTGCCAGGTGCAGTGTCTAGTGACACAGTACCACAGTGCTAAGCCTGTTGTGTAGTGACACAATAGCCAAGCTCCTCTGCAGGTCTGGTTTACAGAGACACGTTGCCAGTCTTGATGTTTGAGGACATTATGCTTGGCTTATGGGAAATTCATTATCTTGTACCATCCATGATGAGTGTAGAATACAGCAGCCCAGTGCCTGGTCTAGTGTGTGGGAGGCACACTGCCTCACTCCCAGGTCTGGTTTATAGTAACACAGGTGTCACCCTCTTGCTCACATATGATCATCTCTGGTGGGTGTCTGCGACTTATGTAACTTTATGTCCACAACCTTTTGATCATATTTAAACATTATGGCCTCAGTAAACCGTGCAAGAGATTACTTGATTTGTAAAAATTCCCACTATAGAAATATCAATAATTTTTAAAAGAAATTGTTGATTTACCGTGATTATTGTATTAGTGATATGTTGTCGAAGAAAATAATTACCTTTTAATCAATCTTTTCTCTTTTTTTTACTTGCCTGCTAAGTATGTCATTTCACTTGCATCTCCATATGAAAGCAACAGCAGGACACATGTTATTTTCATTGAAAATTAACTATACATGGTGGTAAGTACAGACGTACAGTACAGTACATGTAGAGCCTCAACATTAAGCCAGGATAGCTCAGGTTACTGGCTGCAAGCAAATGTGACGAAACTCCTGAAGGAAAGTGACTTTTCCCTAAAATAAGCTCACTGTAGGTAAGTTGTCTGTTTATTGCCATTAGACTGTGTAGAAAACCTTAATATTTATGTGTGGTGGTAACGAGTGGCAACAGTTTGCAGTGTTACACTTGTCGCTGCACCTAATACTAATATTGAACTGTGCATTGTTTTACTGTCATTGGTTCATGACATAAAGTATTTTAGATATTGTTAATGTTTGGAGGATACGTAACTAAATGTCAGAGTCTGAGAAAGTATCTGTAGAAGATATTATGTGATTGTTATTTCTGCATCTTGGTTTGATATAAAATAGATAGACTTCTTTGCCTGATACGCAATTTCAAGGTATAATTTTTAATAAAAACATGGTAAATAATGTAGGCGGTAATGTTTGGCCTTTGTTAAAGATCATCTTAATCTTGTGATGAATAAAATGTACCCAATGGGAATGTCGATTTCATTTTACATAGATTAAAGATGAGCTTCGTAAGAAAATAACAGTAGGACAAACACCAGAGAAAGGCGACAGATTTTATGATCAGTTTGCAGAAATTTGTGATGAACAAGATTCTGTCGTGAAAGACTTAAGTGCAAGGTTGGGGCGAATGTCTCTTTCCACCAGCTTCGGGTGCGGATCCACGTAGATTTGCTTGATATTTCCATAATCCAATTAGTTGAGAAACCTGCTCGTGACGTTGATAATGTTGAAGATTTAGGTAAGTTTGTTACAATTCAATAAATGTTATTTCTTTTATGAAAAGAAAGATTATTGTCTGGATATCAATAGAAAAAGCATCTCAGTGATTGTATGGGTGAAGTGTACATACATATCTAGGTGTAGGTGGAGGCCAGTATAGAGCGCACAGTGGGTAAAATACATCAACATAGGAGAGTGACGGGGGAAGGCGAGCGGGCTCAGGCACCCCAAGGGTACACTCCCTTCAGAGGTGGGTCTAGGATACATTAATTACCGTATACTAAGCGATACTGAGAGTAACATAGATAACAACGTTTGTGTAACACAAAGCAGGTATAACACGACATACAGTATACTGATAGTAACATAGGTAACATCGTTTGTGTAACACAAAACAGGCATAACATAAATCATAGATGATACTGATAATAACATAGGTAACAACGTTTGTGTAATACAAAGCAGGTATAATTAAGTCATACAGAATATCATCTTAACATTGATACGTATACATGGGTAAGTGATGAAACATTTTAGACTTACATTATATACATAAGTATACATCTATACAGCTATACAGAGAATAAGTGTGTATTTGTAATAGGGCACAATATGGTGTACAGTCGTTAGTAATGATAGCAATATAAAAGGTCAAAGGTCATACACTTCGACATACACATACCGAGTATGTATATGTCAACTTAGCTGGTAATGCTGTAAAGGGGGAGGAGCAAGGGGACATGGAACACAGTAGAGTGACGTGAGCTATTAAGTGTTGCAGGTGCAAATGGTTAGTGCAAGTATTATAAGGGAAAGCAACAATGATTTTTATTATCTGATCAGAGGTAATCACAGACGTGTAAAGGCAGCGATATCACTGGCCAGAGAAGGTTGGGTGAAAACATGGTTGGGGACGTTAGGGAGACTGGGAGGTGTAGCAGAGGGAGAGGATGAGTGTCTAGAGGTCACGAGACATTACTATTTTCCAATGAATGTTGCTTGTTCATGTTTGACACAGTTGCTGTGTTTATATCTAATATATGGTACACAGAACCTTTCATGGACTTCCACAATGGACACTAGCTAATAAAGTGTCCTGTAACTTAATCATTACGTGATGAATGACAGCTGCTGAACGACTTTAACAATTGGGCTTACCAATACGACCAAATATTACGTTACTTAACATTCGTTATCACTTATACAAAACATACTACTGGACCAATCTGCATGCAAAATTTGACTGTACTATAAGTGGCCATCTTTTTAACAGTTCGCATCACTCTCCTATGTTCCTCATATCCTTACTTCTCCCCATTATAGTGCTTTTCAGCTAAGATGACATATTCGTACTAGGTAAGTGGTCTTGAATTTATGTGGTCGAGGAAATTGTATTTGGGACATGCAATCATAAAATGTACTGGCACTGGTCATGTTAACAGTGACGATAATAAAAGGGTAGTTAAGGTACAGTATACATGGGTCATTCAGTAAGAGAATGTACTTTTACTGGGAATGGTTACATCACTTTCGAAATATTGATCACCGTGAAATTACGTTTGAGGTCACTTTCAACACTGCATGGAATGCTAGTCAACATGAGTCGTAAAAAATATACCAGATTTTAGACTTTCAGATCTTAGTGATTTCCGCATTGCCTTTGTCAAATCCTAATTGATATGGTTGCTTAAAATGACATGAATGTAGCTAGGAAATGTTTCAATAAAACTTTCAAAGTAATAGAGGGTACAAATGTGCCAGTGCGTGTACCTTGTTTTGCAAAACGAAACTAATGTGGTGAAAGGATGAAACGAAGAGATGACTTTTGTCGAAGAAAGTAGCACATAAAAAATGAGACCTACAAAACATGATAGACTATACTGTATAAATTTGCGTAGATCAAGATAGTTATACGACAGACTATACATCAATATGAAGGTAATATTGCCGAAAATGCAAATTGATTAATGCTTTTCATAGTTATGTTAGAATCACTGCTTAATAATTTGGTTCATTCATTACGGAAAACGGTGACTTAATTCCAGAGAACGAAGCTATGGCAAGAAACATGTTTATTTCCTCACTGCAATTGTATTTACAATCAAAGACACAGCTTATGTC
>NC_092266.1:4806164-4858664 GCF_036320965.1 Panulirus ornatus
TGAACATGTGGTCTGGGTGATCTATTCTTAGAAGATTACTGAAGTAGTCAGTCCAGTAGGTGTGGTGTATTTCAAATCGCTCTACTTATTTTTCGTACAGTTTCCTTCAATAAATGTTTAGTGGAGGCAATCGCACTCTCTCGTGGAGTTCCGCATTCCTGATGAACTCGTTCCATTTGGTGTTGAAGACCCAACGTAGAGTATTATTCTGAATCATTTGGAGGGCGTGGGTGTTGAATTTAGCTCCGAGTTCAAGAGCTGATGGGGCGTAGGTGATAAGTGGTCGAATTGATGCTTTATAGAGGTGCAATTTGGTTTTGAATTGCTCCTCTCTAAATCTTTACAATTTCGCGAGCTCCGCTCTCACAATTGCCGCTATAGATTGAATGTGATGGTTCATCCGCAGGTGAACATCATAATTCAGGCCCAGTACAGTGTTGGTATGTGAAATCGGTATGGGTAAATGACGGTATATACGGGAGTGTAAGTAGACATTACTTATGTTGTATCTCTGACTTACGATAAAGTAGGATACATTGGATTATGCAGGATTTGACTTAATCCTCCATTTCAATTCCCAAAGCGAAACGTGGTCAATTTCCTCTCGAGTTCTACTGGTTAAGTGTGCGAGGGTTCTGGCTCTAATCAGTTGGGTAGCGTCATCTGCATATTGGAGAATGATGGAGTCCGAGTGTGTGGGATTGGGAAGATCATTTGAGTAGTGTGTAAAGAGTGGGGGCCAGCACGGAGCCTTGAGGTACACCAGCGTTGAGGGGGAAGTAGTTTGAGTAAGAGTTTCTGTATTTGATTCGGGTTTTTCTGTTGCTAAGATTATTAGAAAGAAGTCTAATGGTGCGTCGTGGGAATTGACATTGGGTGCTTAGTTTGTACCTCAAGCCATCATGCCAAACGTTGTCAAAGGTTTTCTTAACATCTTTTGTATGTCCGCGTGTTGATTTTTATGTAGTTGGTGATTATGTTAAGTTCATCTTTTGTGGAATGATGTCGAAAACCAAATTGTTTGTGTGAGAGTAGGTTGTTGTTCGTTAGTTGTTGTCTGAGTCTGTTGTTTAAGATTCTTTCAAATGTCTTCCAGATGGACCCAAGTAAGCTAATGGGTCTGTAGTTAATTGGATCTCTCTTTGATTTATTGGGCTTAGGTAACATGGTGGTCGTTGCTGTTTTGAAATTCGCTGGGATTTAGCCTGAGGTTAGTGCTGCGTTGAAGAGGGAGGTTATGGCACTGATAGTGTTGTCAGGGAGGTGGGTAAGTAGTTGATAACCAATGCCTGAGATACCTGGTGCTACTTGGAAGGATTTCAGTATGAGGAATATGACCTCGCTCGATCTTATGGGAGTTGTGAGTAGGTGGTCGTCTGAAAGGAATTGCAGGTGTATGATTTGTTCTGGGTAAAAGTGACTGGGTCAGTTTTCTATATGATTTGTGACAATTTGAGTGCTTTCGTACGGCAGAGGATGTGGGGGATGTGGGTGAAAGATACCCTCCCAGTATTTTTGTAAGATGTTGGTGATGTCTTATGGGTTATGATGTTGAGTGTTATCATTCAGTCCATTAAATCTCTTTTGGGTATTCCTTTGAGTTTTAGGATTCGGCTCTAAAACTCCTGAGGGGATCTGATTCGGTGTTCTCCTGCTGTGGTGATTAGAGATTTCTAGTGTCTATTGTGGTCTTCTTTGAGGCTGTTGAGTGCGTGGTTTCGTAGGGAGGTGAGGTCCCGCCGTACGAGACCCAATCGAAGTCTATAATGCTCAAACCGTCGACGGTAGTACGAGAGGAGTCTTGTTGTTTTGGGAGATGGAAAGGTGTATCTTGTGGTAAATGGCGATTTTGGGATAGATGCGTCAGCTGCGTGTGTGATTGTTTGGTGTGTATATTCTATTTCTGTGTCTATTAGTGTTATTGGGTGATTTTCATAGTTTGTGGTGTAAGTGCAATTAGAAAGAGTGTCTTTGAAGTTGTGCTAGTCTGCTTTTTTTGTAGTGGTAGTGTGAGGGTGGTGGGACGGGGATAGGGTTAGATGAGAGGTGAAGAAAGAGAAGGATGTGGTCGCAAACACACAGTGGTCCTGGAGACAAAAAGTAATGAAGATAATTACTGGCTCTGTTGGAGAAGACAAGGTCGGGTCTGCCCTTTCATCCTGGGCCAGTGAAGATGGTATGGAAGAAATGTCCTAGGAAGTTGAGACGTTTGAAGGAGCATAAAGCGAATAGGTCATCATTGTGAGAATTGTTTCTGTTGTGGTGGAAGTTTCTGTGTTGGGCGTTGAGGTCAGCTACAAGGTAGACTGGGATATGAGTGTGATTGAATACTGTCCAAAGATCGTGAAGTGTAATGTTAGTGTTGGGTCGAGAGTATGTTGTGCAGAAGATAATGAAGCCATGTATTGTGTTTACTGCTAGAAAGTGTACGAGACGCCATGAAGTGGTTATTATTCGTGTTCGACAGTATTGCGTGTAAGAATGGCGACTCCCTCGTGTCTACCGTCTGAAGACTGTCGGGATGTATATCCGTAGTGTCTAATTCTACACCCATTAGTGATACATGTGCTGTTAATTATCAAAACATCGGGTCTTTTCTCTTCGAGGAGAGTGGCAACCAGATGACGGCCATTGTGGTAGATGAGCACATTAAACTGCAAGATTTTAAGGATTTTACGATTTTGGGAAGTTTATCGTTATTTTAATTATGTGATCGATGACAGCCATTGGCCTTCCGTTGAGGGTCTTCATGTGAACTTCGGTGGAGGTTTGTCTGGTCTTGGGTCGGCAACTTCGTGGGAGGGGTTAGGGAGGGGGAGAGTCATTGTCGACGAGTCGAATGTCGACGTTGTAAGCAGGTAAGCAGGTTCTGTGGCTCCTCTGGGAGGGTTAGGTGCGAGAGGAGGGGAGGTGTATGGGAAGGACTGGGGAAAGAGGGGAGGGATTGGGAAGTGGAGGTTCGGGAGGGACGGTGTAGGGGGGGAGCGGAAGTTGTGATGGTGAGTGTGGAAGAGGAACTGGTAAGTGGAGAAATGGATGGGTTGTTGGTGTTGAGTTGAGGGGTGGTGGATGGAGTTGTGTTAGGGTGTGCGGGGGAGGTATTGGGAGGGTGACAGGTTGTGCTGCTGGGGGAGAGTTTGAAGTGTTACTGGAAGTATCCTGGGACATATTTGCGTTGGGGGTCAGGGAGACGTGTGACAGGAGCCTGGGAAGGATGGCTGTTGGCGGGGGAGGTGAGGAGTTCGGGTGGAGTAAGTACATTGGGCAGGTTGATGTGTGCTGGCAGCAAGTCGAAAATCCTGACAAATTCAGACTTGTCTTCCTTGCTCAAGAACAGTGCTTTGAGGTATCACGCATGCATCCTTCCTTGTAGAGTGAGGAGGTCGGAGGAGTTTGTGGTTGGGATAGGAGAAGCTTGGGTGGCAGAAGGTGGTGCAGCAGCAACTGCTGCGTAGAGGTGAGGGTTTGTAGAAGGGGACGAGCTGGAGGTTTTGAGAGATTTTCGCGCCGAGCGGAGTTGCTCATACTTTCGTGGGCATTGCCCAGGTACAGCAACGTGTTGACCTTTACAATTAACACAGGTTGCTGCCTGAGCCTTACACTCACGAAAACCGTGATCAATATCCGCACATTGACTGCAGGTCTGGCGCTGAGCTTTGCAGCTCTTAGTCTCGTGTCCGTATTGTAGACATTTAAAACCTTGTATATCGAGGTACTGGTCGGGTTTGTGGTATTTGGCAGGCACTGAGATCATGGGAAACAAGATTCCCCAGGAGAGTAGGCGATCTGTCTCGGTCGAGTTAGAGCATTGTATTTTAAGTGATCTTGAAGTGTTCAGTTTGAAAACGTTGATGACATTAATGTCACTGTTTTCTTGATTTATGGCTTCAGTTATCTCTATGGGGTTAAGGGACAAGATAGATGCATCAATATTATTAGCACTATCGATGCATGAAGGGGGAGGTCGTAAGCTTGGATAGGATCTCATCTGGATCGCTATCCGTGCTTAAATTTATTTTATATAGATATTTATTAGTACGGGATTGAATAACCCTACTGGGACGGACCTCAGTGGTCTTAAATACAATCGTTAGTAATTCGAACGTGTAAAGTGGGGGTTGGGGGACTTTTGGTTTTAATCAATTTTAAACGAATGTCAGGAGGCATGATGGCATCAATGTCCTAATGCCGAGGAAACGTAGGTGAGGGACCACAACCCCACTCCAGGGAGGACCCTGCACTATCACAGGGTAACCCAGGAGGCTCGGCGGGAGTGGTAAGAATGTGAGGGTCTCAACCCCGTTAGGTGAGAACAGGTCCACACCAAGCCTCCGCTCCTCAGGAAGTAATTTTCCTGAATGGGGTGGGGAAGCTGGGGTAGAAATTGTTCAAGCCTAACGGTCGAGAGATGTTGGATGATGGATGGTAAAAAAGATAGAAAAAAGCACGAGAGAAATGGACTGGAGGCAACGTAGGGTGGAGAGTGAGTTGCCTTTATATCCCACACTCTAGCCAAGGTCAGTCTCTCTCTGGTGTTCACTCGCAAAGCATCTCATGGTGTGACGGACGGCAGTTGCGGACTGACAGGGTGAGCTACACTGTGTTATAAACGTGTTATGGTGATACAGAAGACTGCAGCATGGAGGGACAACCAGGGACATATTCTCCGTGCAGCGAAACCTCCTCAAACAGTTTTGACAACAGGAGACAAAAGGTCATAAACACAAAAGAAAAACCCTTCAAATGTCCTGAGTGTCAGAAAAGCTTTACGAAACATGTTTATCTTCATAGGCACATGAAATTACATACTTTTGAGAAGACATATCAGTGTAAAGAATACCAGAGTACCTTCTCCCGTAAGAACAACTTAGGGTTGCAGATGAAAGTTCACATTGGACAAAAGCAATATCAGTGTTCAGAGTGTCAAAAGTGTTTTTCTAGAAAATGTGATTTAAAGACACACTTGAGAATCCATACTGGTGAGAACCCATACCAATGTTCAGAATGTCAAAAAAAATTTTCTTCTAAAAGTCGGTTAGTGACACACCTGAGAGTTCACACGGGCGAGAAGCCATACCGATGTACAGAATGTCAAAAAAGTTTTTCTCAGAAAAGTAGTTTAGCGACACACCTGAGAGTTCACACGGGCGAGAAGCCATACCAATGTTCAGAATGTCAAAAAACTTTTTCTCAGAAAAGTGATTTAGTGAGACACCTGAGAGTTCACACGGGCGAGATGCCATACCAATGTTCAGAATGTCAAGAAACTTTTTCTCAGAAAAGTAATTTAGTGACACACCTGAGACTTCACACGGGCGAGAAGCCATACCAATGTTCAGAATGTCAAAAAGGTTTTTCTCGGAAAAGTGATTTAGTGCAACACCTGAGAGTTCACACGGGCGAGAAGCCATACCAATGTTCAGTATGTCAAAAATCTTTTTCTCATAAAAGTGATTTAGTGAAACACCTGAGAGTTCACACGGGCGAGAAGCCATACCAATGTTCAGATTGTCAAGAAACCTTTTCTCAGAAAAGTCATTTAGTAGGACACCTGAGAGTTCACACAGGCGAGAAGCCATACCAATGTTCAGAATGTCAAGAAACCTTTTCTCAGAAAAGTCATTTAGTAGGACACCTGAGAGTTCACAAAGGTGAGAAGCCATACCAATGTTCAGAATGTCAAAAAACATTTTCTCGGAAAAGTAATTTAGTGACACACCTGAGAGTTCACACGGGCGAGAAGCCATACCAATGTTCAGAATGTCAAAAAAGTTTTTCTCAGAAAAGTGATTTAGCGAGACACCTGAGAGTTCACACAGGCGAGAAGCCATACCAATGTTCAGAATGTCAAGAAACTTTCTCTCGGAAAAGTGATTTAGTGACACACCTGACAGTTCACACAGGTGGGAAGCCATACCAATGTTCAGAATGTCAAAAAACTTTTTCTCGGAAAAGTAATTTAGTGACACACCTGAGAATTCACACGGGCGAGAAGCCATACCAATGTTCAGAATGTCAAAAAAGTTTTTCTCAGAAAAGTGATTTAGCGAGACACCTGAGAGTTCACACGGGCGAGAAGCCATACCAATGTTCAGAATGTCAAAAAAGTTTTTCTCAGAAAAGTAGTTTAGTGACACACCTGAGACTTCACACAGGCTAGAAGCCATGCCAGTGTTCAGATGTCAAGAAACCTTTTCTCAGAAAAGTCATTTAGTAGGACACCTGAGAGTTCACATAGGTGAGAAGCCATACCAATGTTCAGAATGTCAAAAACAATTCTATAACAGAGGTAACTTAGCAAAACGTCTGAGAGTTCACACAACCGAGAAGCCAAACAAGTAAAAAGAATATCGAAAAGCATTTTCTGCTATAAGTACTTCAGTGACACATCGAGAGGTTACACAAGCGAGGAACCATAATAGTGTTCAGAATGTCAAGAAACTCGCTCTGGTAAAAGTGCTTTAGTCAGACACCCGAGAGTTCACAAGGCGAGAAACCATACCGATGTTCTCAATTTTCTTGAAGAGGTGATTAAGGAAGACATCGGAGAGTTTACACAGAGTAGAAACCATGATTATGTTCAGAATGTCCTAAATGTTTCTCCCGAAAAAGCAGTATAGTAAAACGCAACTTAGTTGAACGCATCCCAGATCTCAAGTGGTGAGAAGAACCGGCCACGACCCGCGTGTAGTGGAGCGACCCATGACGTCTCGCCCATCTTTCCCAAGATCACAGAGGACCCCACGGTGGAGGTCAGGCGACAAATAGGTGAGACCCCACACTGATCAACAAATGATATTGTTTCATCTCTGGTACTATACTAGTATTTCTGTAAAATAATATTACATACTATTAGCCTTATTACACACTTTAATACATTGTTGCCGCGGCTTAAGATCCTCGCTCACTCCACCTGAAGTACGTGGAATTGTTGATCTGACTAACATGTAATGGCAGACCTAAAAATACACACACACACACACACACACACACACACACACACACACACACACACACACACACACACACACACGTACAAATTCTCTCTACTTCTCTCTTTTCATTTCTCGTATCTTTTATTTTTTGCATTATACACAATAACTACTCCTATATTTGTTCTCTTTACTCGTATATTTCAATAAGGTAAATTAAAGCTTAAGTCCATGTAATTTGTTTAGTAAATCATAATGAGATCTTTTTCTCCTCTGTGTCTGTTGGACCCGAGGAAAGTAAAACCATTCCTCATTATTGACAACAGTGTTTTAGAGTTAAGTAAGCAATGGTTTCATCAATATAGACTTTGGTAAAGAGAAACTGATATTAAATCTAAGAAGTTCATGATCAGGCAAATAAATGATCCTAGCCCTCTTAGCAAAATCTAATCTATTATTTACATTATATGGCGATTCTTTTTCCTTTAACGTAGCTGAGATGCCCCTACCCTCAAAAACTTTCATTGACTTACAAAAACTTTGTTGACATTAACGTTTCCCAAGATGCTGAGGCTGATTCTTATTGAAAGAAATTCGGTTTAGCCATGATAAATTCCCTCACTCCCATTCTCAGTAACTTATTCATGGAATACTATGAGACTGAGATCCAAACTTCCGTTAGTAACTGTCCAAAAATATGGTTAAGATACGTTAACGATGTGTGGTCCTTATGGCCATCTTACCAAGATCATGATGTTTTCTTTAATGAATTACGATTCATCCCAACATCAAGTTTAAGACTAAGTGGAAACACAAAAGCAAATCACCCTTCCTTAATGTGGTGATAATTAGGTATTTTGATTAGTTATCCTTTAAGATCTACAGGAAGCCTACCAGTGCTGAGAGTTATATTCATTATTTTTCAGGATGTGGGAAAACAGGATCCCAGCTCCAGGTGTGGTGTGCAGGAACAGTTCCCCAGTGCTACGTCTGGTGTGTGAGGGACACAATACCTATGTGTGAGATGTGATGTGTGAAGGAACGCCATGCCCAAGCAGAGATACGGAACTCTTATCACAGTATCCTCATCCCGGTACAAGCTTGCGGTGTGTGGGACATAGTACTACCTGCCAGGTCTGGTATGTGAGGAACAGAGTACCTCAGTGCCAGTGCAATACTGGTGAGTGTGAGATGAAATGGCTTAGTGTCAGATGTGGTGTGTGGTGAGACAGAACCCCAGTGTCAGTGTAGGTGTGATGGTGCAGCGATGTAGTGCCAACACTGACTTCCTTCACCACCTACGTACACTACTTACCCTCATTGCCGACCTACAAGACCTTCTTTCACTACGGTGAGGTGTCTAGTGACATCAGTACCCCAGTGTTAGTGTAGGTGTGGTATGGTGGTACAGGACCCTTGTGACAGGTGTGTGTGTGGTGAGACACTACCACAGATTTAGTGTATGTGTGGTGCCACAGGACCCTTGTGCCAGGTGCAGTGTCTAGTGACACAGTACCACAGTGCTAAGCCTGTTGTGTAGTGACACAATAGCCAAGCTTCTCTACAGGTCTGGTTTACAGAGACACGTTGCCAGTCTTGATGTTGGAGGACATTATGCTTGTCTTATGGGAAATTCATTATCTTGTACTATCCATGATGAGTGTAGAATACAGCAGCCCAGTGCCTGGTCTAGTGTGTGGGAGGCACACTGCCTCACTCCCAGGTCTGGTTTATAGTAACACAGGTGTCACCCTCTTGCTCACATATGATCATCTCTGGTGGGTGTCTGCGACTTATGTAACTTTATGTCCACAACCTTTTGATCATATCTAAACATTATGGCCTCAGCAAACCGTGCAAGAGATTACTTGATTTGTAAAAATTCTCACTGTAGAAATATCAATGATTTTTTAAAAATGTATTGATTTACCGTGTTTATTGTATTAGTGATATGTTATCAAAGAAATAAATTACCTTTTAATTAATCTTTTCTTTTTCTTTAGTTGCCTGATCAGTAGTGTATGTCATTTCACTTGCATCTCCATATGAAAGCAACAGCAGGACACATGTTATTTTCATTGAAAATTAACTATACATGGTGGTAAGTACAGACGTACAGTACAGTACATGTAGAGCCTCAACATTAAGCCAGGAGAGCTCAGGTTACTGGCTACAAGCAAATGTGACGAAACTCCTGAAGGAAAGTGACTTTTCCCTAAAATAAGCTCACTGTAGGTAAGTTGTCTGTTTATTGCCATTAGACTGTGTAGAAAACCTTAATATTTATGTGTGGTGGTAACGAGTGGCAACAGTTTGCAGTGTTACACTTGTCGCTGCACCTAATACTAATATTGAACTGTGCATTGTTTTACTGTCATTGGTTCATGACATAAAGTATTTTAGATATTGTTAATGTTCGGAGGCTACGTAACTAAATGTCAGAGTCTGAGAAAGCATCTGTAGAAGATATTATGTGATTGCTATTTCTGAATCTTGGTTTGATATAAAATAGATAGACTTCTTTGTCTAATACGCAATTCCAAGGTATAATTTTTAATAAAAACATGGTAAATAATGTAGGCGGTAATGTTTGGTCTTTGTTAAAGATCATCTTAATCTTGTGATGAATAAAATGTACCCAATGGGAATGTCGATTTCATTTTACATAGATTAAAGATGAGCTTCGTAAGAAAATAACAGTAGGACAAACACCAGAGAAAGGCGACAGATTTTATGATCAGTTTGCAGAAATTTGTGATGAACAAGATTCTGTCGTAAAAGACTTAAGTGCAAGGTTGGGGCGAATGTCTCTTTCCACCAGCTTCGGGTGCGGATCCACGTAGATTTGCTTGATATTTCCATAATCCAATTAGTTGAGAAACCTGCTCGTGACGTTGATAATGTTGAAGATTTAGGTAAGTTTGTTACAATTCAATAAATGTTATTTCTTTTATGAAAAGAAAGATTATTGTCTGGATATCCATAGAAAAAGCATCTCAGAGATTGTATGGGTGAAGTGTACATACATATCTAGGTGTAGGTGGAGGCCAGTATAGAGCGCACAGTGGGTAAAATACATCAACATAGGAGAGTGACGGGGCAGGCGAGCGGGCTCAGGCACCCCAAGGGTACACCCCCTTCAGAGGTGGGTCTAGGATACATTAATTACAGTATACTAAGCGATACTGATAGTAACATAGATAACAACGTTTTTGTAACACAAAGCAGGTATAATACAACATACAGTATACTGATAGTAACATAGGTAACAACGTTTATGTAATACAAAGTAGGTATAACGTGATTCATACAGTATACTGATAGTAACATAGATAACAACGTTTGTGTAATTCAAAGCAGGTATAACATAAATCATACAGTATACTGATAGCAACATAGGTAAGAACGTTTGTGTAACACAAAACAGGTATAACATAAATCATACAGTATACTGATAGTAACATAGGTAACAACGTTCGTGTAATACAAAGCAGGTATAATTAAGTCATACAGAATATCATCTTAACATTGATACGTATACATGGGTAAGTGATGAATCATTTTAGACTTACATTATATACATAAGTATACATCTATACAGCTATACAGAGAATAAGTGTGTATTTGAAATAGGGCACAATATGGTGTACAGTCGTTAGCAATGATAGCAATATAAAAGGTCAAAGGTCATACACTTCGACATACACATACCGAGTATGTATATGTCAACTTAGCTGGTAATGCTGTAAAGGGGGAGGAGCAAGGGGACATGGAACACAGTAGAGTGACGTGAGCTATTAAGTGTTGCAGGTGCAAATGGTTAGTGCAAGTATTATAAGGGAAAGCAACAATGATTTTTATTATCTGATCAGAGGTAATCACAGACGTGTAAAGGCAGCGATATCACTGGCCAGAGAAGGTTGGGTGAAAACATGGTTGGGGACGTTAGGGAGACTGGGAGGTGTAGCAGAGGGAGAGGATGAGTGTCTAGAGGTCACGAGACATTACTATTTTCCAATGAATGTTGCTTGTTCATGTTTGACACAGTTGCTGTGTTTATATCTAATATATGGTACACAGAATCTTGCATGGACTTCCACAATGGACACTAGCTAATAAAGTGTCCTGTAACATAATCATTACGTGATAACGAATGTTAAGTAACGTAATACTTGGTCGTATTGGTAAGCCAATTGTTAAAGTCGTTCAGCAGCTGTCATTCATCACTTTATGATTATGTTACAGGACACTTTATTAGCTAGTGTCATTGTGGAAGTCCATGCAGATTCTGTTGTACCATATATTAGATATAAACACGCAACTGTGTCAAACATGAACAAGCAACATTCATTGGAAAAATTGGGTAATGTCTCGTGACCTCTAGACATCATCCTCTCCCTCTGCTACACCTCCCATTTCTCCCTAACGTCCCCAACCATGTTTTCCCCCAAACCCTTTCTCTGGCCAGTGATATCGCTGCCTTTACACGTCTGTGATTACCTCTGATCAGATAATAAAATCATTGTTGCTTTCCCTTATAATACTTGCACTAACCATTTGCCCCTGCAACAATTAATAGCTCACGTCACTCTACTGTGTTCCATGTCCCCTTGCTCCTCCCCTTTACAGCATTACCAGCTAAGTTGACATATACATACTCGGTATGTGTATGTCGAAGTGTATGACCTTTGACCTTTTATATTGTATCATTGCTAACGACTGTACACCATATTGTGCCCTATTTCAAATACACACTTATTCTCTGTATAGCTGTATAGATGTTATACTTATGTATTTAATGTAAGTCTAAAATGATTTCATCTACTTACCCATGTATACGTATCAATGTTAGATGATATTCTGTATGACTTAATTATACCTGCTTTGTATTACACGAACGTTGTTTACCTATGTTATATTCAGTATACTGTATGATTTATGTTATACCTGTTTTGTGTTACAAAACGTTTTACCTATGTTGCTATCAGTTACTGTTTGATTTATGTTATACCTGCTTTGAATTACACAAACGTTGTTATCTATGTTACTATCAGTATACTGTATGATCACGTTTATACCTACTTTGTGATTACATAAACGTTGTTACTATGTTACTATCAGTAACTGTATGTTGTATTATACCTGCTTTGTGTTACAAAAACGTTGTTATCTATGTTACTATCAGTATCGCTTAGTATACTGTAATTAATGTATCCTAGACCCACCTCTGAAGGGGTGTACCCTTGGGGTGCCTGAGCCGCTCGCCTGCCCCGTCACTCTCCTATGTTGATGTATTTTACCCACTGTGCGCTCTATACTGGCCTCCACCTACACCTAGATATGTATGTACACTTCACCCATACAATCTCTGAGATGCTTTTTCTATGGATATCAGACAATAATCTTTCTTTTCATAAAAGAAATAACATTTATTGAATTGTAACAAAACTTACCTCAAATCTTCAACATTATCAACGTCACGAGCAGGTTTCTCAATAATTGGATTATGGAAATATCAAGCAAATCTACGTGGATCCGCACCCGAAGCTGGTGGAAAGAGACATTCGCCCCAACCTTGCACTTAAGTCTTTTACGACAGAATCTTGTTCATCACAAATTTCTGCAAACTGATCATAAAATCTGTCGCCTTTCTCTGGTGTTTGTCCTACTGTTATTTTCTTACGAAGCTCATCTTTAATCTATGAAAATGAAATCGACATTCCCATTGGGTACATTTTATTCATCACAATATTAAGATGATCTTTAACAAAGACCAAACATTACCGCCTACATTATTTACCATGTTTTATTAAAAATTATACCTTGGAATTGCGTATTAGAAAAGAGTCTATCTATTTTATATCAAACCAAGATTCAGAAATAGCAATACATAATATCTTCTACAGATGCTTTCTCAGACTCTGACATTTAGTTACGTAGCCTCCGAACATTAACAAAATCTAAAATACTTTATGTCATGAACCAATGACAGTAAAACAATGCACAGTTCAATATTAGTATTAGGTGCAGCGACAAGTGTAACACTGCAAACTGTTGCCACTCGTTACCACCACACATAAATATTAAGGTTTTCTACACAGTCTAATGGCAATAAACAGACAACTTACCTACAGTGAGCTTATTTTAGGGAAAAGTCACTTTCCTTCAGGAGTTTCGTCACATTTGCTTGTAGCCAGTAACCTGAGCTCTCCTGGCTTAATGTTGAGGCTCTACATGTACTGTACTGTACGTCTGTACTTACCACCATGTATAGTTAATTTTCAATGAAAATAACATGTGTCCTGCTGTTGCTTTCATTATGGAGATGCAAGTGAAATGACATACACTACTGATCAGGCAAGTAAAAAAAAGAAAAGATTAGATTAAAAGGTAATTTATTTCTTTGATAACATATCACTAATACAATAAATCACGGTAAATCAATACATTTTTAAAAATCATTGATATTTCTACAGTGAGAATTTTTACAAATCAAGTAATCTCTTGCACGGTTTACTGAGGCCATAATGTTTAGATATGATCAAAAGGTTGTGGACATAAAGTTACATAAGTCGCAGACACCCACCAGAGATGATCATATGTGAGCAAGAGGGTGACACCTGTGTACTATAAACCAGACCTGGGAGTGAGGCAGTGTGCCTCCCACACACTAGACCAGGCACTGGGCTGCTGTATTCTAAACTCATCAAAGGATGTACAAGATAATGAATTTCCCATAAGCCAAGCATAATGTCCTCCAACATCAAGACTGGCAACGTGTCTCTGTAAACCAGACCTGTAGAGAAGCTTGGCGATTGTGTCACTACACAACGGCTTAGCACTGTGGTACTGTGTCACTAGACACTGCACCTGGCACAAGGGTCCTGTGGCACCACACATACACTAAACCTGTGGTAGTGTCTCACCACACACACACCTGTCACGAAGGGTCCTGTACCACCATACCACACCTACACTAACACTGGGGTACTGATGTCACTAGACACCTCACGTAGTGAAGAAGGTCTTGTAGGTCGGCAATGAGGGTAAGTAGTGTACGTAGGTGGTGAAGGAAGTCAGTGTTGGCACTACTTCGCTGCACCATCACACTCTACACTGACACTGGGGTTCTGTCTCACCCACAACTAACCACTATCTGTGCACTTGCCATTTTCATCATCACACTTCACCAGTGATTGTACACTGGCACTGAGGTACTCTGTTCCTCACACTACCAGACCTGGCAGGTATGTTCTATTGTCCCACACACCGCAAGCTTGTACCGGGATGAGGATACTGTGATAAGAGTTCCGTATCTCTGCTTGGGCATGGCGTTCCTTCACACATCACATCTCACATAGGTATTGTGTCCTCACACACCAGACGTAGCACTGGGGAACTGTTCCTGCACACCACACCTGGAGCTGGGATCCTGTTTTCCCACATCCTGAAAAATAATGAATATAACTCTCAGCACTGGTAGGCTTCCTGTAGATCTTAAAGGATAACTAATCAAAATACCTAATTATCACCACATTAAGGAAGGGTGATTTGCTTTTGTGTTTCCATTAGTCTTAAACTTGATGTTGGGTGAATCGTAATTCATTAAAGAAAACATCATGATCTTGGTAAGATGGCCATAAGGACCACACATCGTTAACGTATTTAACCATATTTTTGGACTGTTACTAACGGAAGTTTGGATCTCAGTCTCATAGTATTCCATGAATAAGTTACTGAGAATGGGAGTGAGGGAATTTATCATGGCTAAACCGAATTTCTTTCAATAAGAATCAGCCTCAGCATCTTGGGAAACTTAATGTCAACAAAGTTTTTGTAAGTCAATGAAAGTTTTTGAGGGTAGGGGCATCTCAGCTACGTTAAAGTAAAAAGAATCGCCATATAATGTAAATAATAGATTAGATTTTGCTAAGAGGGCTAGGATCATTTATTTGCTGATCATGAACTTCTTAGATTTAATATCATTTCTCTTTACCAAAGTCTATATTGATGAAACCATTGCTTACTTAACTCTAAAACACTGTTGTCATAATGAGGAATGGTTTTACTTTCCTCGGGTCCAACAGACAAAGAGGAGAAAAAGATCTCATTATGATTTACTAAACAAATTACATGGACTTAAGCTTTAATTTACCTTATTGAAATATACGAGTAAAGAGAACAAATATAGGAGTAGTTATTGTGTATAATGCAAAAAATAAAAGATACGAGAAATGAAAAAGAGAGAAGTAGAGAGAATTTGTACGTGTGTGTGTGTGTGTGTGTGTGTGTGTGTGTGTGTGTGTGTGGTGTGTGTGTGTGTGGTGTGTGTGTGTGTATTTTTAGGTCTGCCATTACATGTTAGTCAGATCAACAATTCCACGTACTTCAGGTGGAGTGAGCGAGGATCTTAAGCCGCGGCAACAATGTATTAAAGTGTGTAATAAGGCTAATAGTATGTAATTATTATTTTACAGAAATACTAGTATAGTACCAGAGATGAAACAATATCATTTGTTGATCAGTGTGGGGTCTCACCTATTTGTCGCCTGACCTCCACCGTGGGGTCCTCTGTGATCTTGGGAAAGATGGGCGAGACGTCATGGGTCGCTCCACTACACGCGGGTCGTGGCCGGTTCTTCTCACCACTTGAGATCTGGGATGCGTTCAACTAAGTTGCGTTTTTACTATACTGCTTTTTCGGGAGAAACATTTAGGACATTCTGAACATAATCATGGTTTCTACTCTGTGTAAACTCTCCGATGTCTTCCTTAATCACCTCTTCAAGAAAATTGAGAACATCGGTATGGTTTCTCGCCTTGTGAACTCTCGGGTGTCTGACTAAAGCACTTTTACCAGAGCGAGTTTCTTGACATTCTGAACACTATTATGGTTCCTCGCTTGTGTAACCTCTCGATGTGTCACTGAAGTACTTATAGCAGAAAATGCTTTTCGATATTCTTTTTACTTGTTTGGCTTCTCGGTTGTGTGAACTCTCAGACGTTTTGCTAAGTTACCTCTGTTATAGAATTGTTTTTGACATTCTGAACATTGGTATGGCTTCTCACCTATGTGAACTCTCAGGTGTCCTACTAAATGACTTTTCTGAGAAAAGGTTTCTTGACATATGAACACTGGCATGGCTTCTAGCCTGTGTGAAGTCTCAGGTGTGTCACTAAACTACTTTTCTGAGAAAAACTTTTTTGACATTCTGAACATTGGTATGGCTTCTCGCCGTGTGAACTCTCAGGTGTCTCGCTAAATCACTTTTCTGAGAAAAACTTTTTTGACATTCTGAACATTGGTATGGCTTCTCGCCCGTGTGAATTCTCAGGTGTGTCACTAAATTACTTTTCCGAGAAAAAGTTTTTTGACATTCTGAACATTGGTATGGCTTCCCACTGTGTGAACTGTCAGGTGTGTCACTAAATCACTTTTCCGAGAGAAAGTTTCTTGACATCTGAACATTGGTATGGCTTCTCGCCTGTGTGAACTCTCAGGTGTCTCGCTAAATCACTTTTCTGAGAAAAACTTTTTTGACATTCTGAACATTGGTATGGCTTCTCGCCCGTGTGAACTCTCAGGTGTGTCACTAAATTACTTTTCCGAGAAAATGTTTTTTGACATTCTGAACATTGGTATGGCTTCTCACCTTTGTGAACTCTCAGGTGTCCTACTAAATGACTTTTCTGAGAAAAGGTTTCTTGACATTCTGAACATTGGTATGGCTTCTCGCCTGTGTGAACTCTCAGGTGTCCTACTAAATGACTTTTCTGAGAAAAGGTTTCTTGACAATCTGAACATTGGTATGGCTTCTCGCCCGTGTGAACTCTCAGGTGTTTCACTAAATCACTTTTATGAGAAAAAGATTTTTGACATACTGAACATTGGTATGGCTTCTCGCCCGTGTGAACTCTCAGGTGTTGCACTAAATCACTTTTCCGAGAAAAAACCTTTTTGACATTCTGAACATTGGTATGGCTTCTCGCCCGTGTGAAGTCTCAGGTGTGTCACTAAATTACTTTTCTGAGAAAAAGTTTCTTGACATTCTGAACATTGGTATGGCATCTCGCCGTGTGAACTCTCAGGTGTGCTCACTAAATCACTTTTCTGAGAAAAAGTTTTTTGACATTCTGAACATTGGTATGGCTTCTCGCCCGTGTGAATCTCTCAGGTGTGTCGCTAAACTACTTTTCTGAGAAAAACTTTTTTGACATTCTGTACATCGGTATGGCTTCTCGCCGTGTGAACTCTCAGGTGTGTCACTAACCGACTTTTAGAAGAAAATTTTTTTTGACATTCTGAACATTGGTATGGGTTCTCACCAGTATGGATTCTCAAGTGTGTCTTTAAATCACATTTTCTAGAAAAACACTTTTTGACACTCTGAACACTGATATTGCTTTTGTCCAATGTGAACTTTCATCTGCAACCCTAAGTTGTTCTTACGGGAGAAGGTACTCTGGTATTCTTTACACTGATATGTCTTCTCAAAAGTATGTAATTTCATGTGCCTATGAAGATAAACATGTTTCGTAAAGCTTTTCTGACACTCAGGACATTTGAAGGGTTTTTCTTTTGTGTTTATGACCTTTTGTCTCCTGTTGTCAAAACTGTTTGAGGAGGTTTCGCTGCACGGAGAATATGTCCCTGGTTGTCCCTCCATGCTGCAGTCTTCTGTATCACCATAACACGTTTATAAACACAGTGTAGCTCACCCTGTCAGTCCGCAACTGCCGTCCGTCACCATGAGATGCTTTGCGAGTGAACACCAGAGAGAGACTGACCTTGGCTAGAGTGTGGGATATAAAGGCAACTCACTCTCCACCCTACGTTGCCTCCAGTCCATTTCTCTCGTGCTTTTTTCTATCTTTTTTACCATCCATCATCCAACATCTCTCGACCGTTAGGCTTGAACAATTTCTACCCCAGCTTCCCCACCCCATTCAGGAAAATTACTTCCTGAGGAGCGGAGGCTTGGTGTGGACCTGTTTCACCTAACGGGGTTGAGACCCTCACATTCTTACCACTCCCGCCGAGCCTCCTGGGTTACCCTGTGATAGTGCAGGGTCCTCCCTGGAGTGGGTTGTGGTCCCTCACTACGTTTCCTCGGCATTAGGACATTGATGCCATCATGCCTCCTGACATTGTTTAAAATTGATTAAAACCAAAAGTCCCCAACCCCCACTTTACACGTTCGAATTACTAACGATTGTATTTAAGACCACTGAGGTCCGTCCCAGTAGGGTTATTCAATCCCGTACTAATAAATATCTATATAAAATAATTTTAAGCACGGATAGCGATCCAGATGAGATCCTATCCAGCTTACGACCTCCCCCTTCATGCATCGATAGTGCTAATAATATTGATGCATCTATCTTGTCCCTTAACCCCATAGAGATAACTGAAGCCATATAATCAAGAAAACAGTGACATTAATGTCATCAACGTTTTCAAACTGAACACTTCAAGATCACTTAAAATACAATGCTCTAACTCGACCGAGACAGATCGCCTACTCTCCTGGGGAATCTTGTTTCCCATGATCTCAGTGCCTGCCAAATACCACAAACCCGACCAGTACCTCGATATACAAGGTTTTAAATGTCTACAATACGGACACGAGACTAAGAGCTGCAAAGCTCAGCGCCAGACCTGCAGTCAATGTGCGGATATTGATCACGGTTTTCGTGAGTGTAAGGCTCAGGCAGCAACCTGTGTTAATTGTAAAGGTCAACACGTTGCTGTACCTGGGCAATGCCCACGAAAGTATGAGCAACTCCGCTCGGCGCGAAAATCTCTCAAAACCTCCAGCTCGTCCCCTTCTACAAACCCTCACCTCTACGCAGCAGTTGCTGCTGCACCACCTTCTGCCACCCAAGCTTCTCCTATCCCAACCACAAACTCCTCCGACCTCCTCACTCTACAAGGAAGGATGCATGCGTGATACCTCAAAGCACTGTTCTTGAGCAAGGAAGACAAGTCTGAATTTGTCAGGATTTTCGACTTGCTGCCAGCACACATCAACCTGCCCAATGTACTTACTCCACCGAAACTCCTCACCTCCCCGCCAACAGCCTCCTTCCCAGGCTCCTGTCACACGTCTCCTGACCCCTAACGCAAATATGTCCCAGGATACTTCCAGTAACACTTCAAACTCTCCCCCAGCAACACAACCTGTCACCCTCCCAATACCTCCCCCGCACACCCTAACACAACTCCATCCACCACCCTCAACTCAACACCAACAACCATCCATTTCTCCACTTACCAGTTCCTCTTCCACACTCACCATCACAACTTCCGCTCCCCCCTACACCGTCCCTCCGAACCTCCACTTCCCAATCCCTCCCCTCTTTCCCCAGTCCTTCCCATACACCTCCCCTCCTCTCGCACCTAACCCTCCCAGAGGAGCCACAGAACCTGCTTACCTGCTTACAACGTCGACATTCGACTCGTCGACAATGACTCTCCCCCTCCCTAACCCCTCCAGAAGTTGCCGACCCAAGACCAGACAAACCTCCACCGAAGTTCACATGAAGACCCTCAACGGAAGGCCAATGGCTGTCATCGATCACATAATTAAAATAACGATAAACTTCCCAAAATCGTAAATGCTTAAAATCTTGCAGTTTAATGTGCTCATCTACCACAATGGCCGTCATCTGGTTGCCACTCTCCTCGAAGAGAAAAGACCGATGTTTTGATAATTAACAGCACATGTATCACTAATGGGTGTAGAATTAGACACTACGGATATACATCCCGACAGTCTTCAGACGGTAGACACGAGGGAGTCGCCATTCTTACACGCAATACTGTCGAACACGAATAATAACCACTTCATGGCGTCTCGTACACTTTCTAGCAGTAAACACAATACATGGCTTCATTATCTTCTGCACAACATACTCTCGACCAACACTAACATTACACTTCACGATCTTTGGACAGTATTCAATCACCTCATATCCCAGTCTACCTTGTAGCTGACCTCAACGCCCAACACAGAAACTTCCACCACAACAGAAACAATTCTCACAGTGATGACTATTCGCTTTATGCTCCTTCAAACGTCTCAACTTCCTAGGACCTTTCTTCCATACCATCTTCACTGGCCCAGGATGAAAGGGCAGACCCGACCTTGTCTTCTCCAACAGAGCCAGTAATTATCTTCATTACTTTTTGTCTCCAGGACCACTGTGTGTTTGCGACCACATCCTTCTCTTTCTTCACCTCTCATCTAACCCTATCCCCGTCCACCCACCCTCACACTACCACTACAAAAAAAGCAGACTAGCACAACTTCAAAGACACTCTTTCTAATTGCACTTACACCACAAACTATGAAAATCACCCAATAACACTAATAGACACAGAAATAGAATATATACACCAAACAATCACACACGCAGCTGACGCATCTGTCCCAAAATCGCCATTTACCACAAGATACACCTTTCCATCTCCCAAAACAACAAGACTCCTCTCGTACTACCGTCGACGGTTTGAGCATTATAGACTTCGATTGGGTCTCGTACGGCGGGACCTCACCTCCCTACGAAACCACGCACTCAACAGCCTCAAAGAAGACCACAATAGACACTAGAAATCTCTAATCACCACAGCAGGAGAACACCGAATCAGATCCCCTCAGGAGTTTTAGAGCCGAATCCTAAAACTCAAAGGAATACCCAAAAGAGATTTAATGGACTGAATGATAACACTCAACATCATAACCCATAAGACATCACCAACATCTTACAAAAATACTGGGAGGGTATCTTTCACCCACATCCCCCACATCCTCTGCCGTACGAAAGCACTCAAATTGTCACAAATCATATAGAAAACTGACCCAGTCACTTTTACCCAGAACAAATCATACACCTGCAATTCCTTTCAGACGACCACCTACTCACAACTCCCATAAGATCGAGCGAGGTCATATTCCTCATACTGAAATCCTTCCAAGTAGCACCAGGTATCTCAGGCATTGGTTATCAACTACTTACCACCTCCCTGACAACACTATCAGTGCCATAACCTCCCTCTTCAACGCAGCACTAACCTCAGGCTAAATCCCAGCGAATTTCAAAACAGCAACGACCACCATGTTACCTAAGCCCAATAAATCAAAGAGAGATCCAATTAACTACAGACCCATTAGCTTACTTGGGTCCATCTGGAAGACATTTGAAAGAATCTTAAACAACAGACTCAGACAACACTAACGAACAACAACCTACTCTCACACAAACAATTTGGTTTTCGACATCATTCCACAAAAGATGAACTTAACATAATCACCAACTACATAAAAATCAACACGCGGACATACAAAAGATGTTAAGAAAACCTTTGACACGTTTGGCATGATGGCTTGAGGTACAAACTAAGCACCCAATGTCAATTCCACGACCACCCATTAGACTTCTTTCTAATAATCTTAGCAACAGAAAAACCCGAATCAAATACAGAAACTCTTACTCAAACTACTTCCCCCTCAACGCTGGTGTACCTCAAGGCTCCGTGCTGGCCCCCACTCTTTACACACTACTCAAATGATCTTCCCAATCCCACACACTCGGACTCCATCATTCTCCAATATGCAGATGACGCTACCCAACTGATTGAGCCAGAACCCTCGCACACTTAACCAGTAGAACTCGAGAGGAAATTGACCACGTTTCGCTTTGGGAATTGAAATGGAGGATTAAGTCAAATCCTGCATAATCCAATGTATCCTACTTTATCGTAAGTCAGAGATACAACATAAGTAATGTCTACTTACACTCCCGTATATACCGTCATTTACCATACCGATTTCACATTACCAACACTGTACTGGGCCTGAATTATGATGTTCACTGCGGATGAACCATCACATTCAATCTATAGCGGCAATTGTGAGAGCGGAGCTCGCGAAATTGTAAAGATTTAGAGAGGAGCAATTCAAAACCAAATTGCACCTCTATAAAGCATCAATTCGACCACTTATCACCTACGCCCCATCAGCTCTTGAACTCGGAGCAAATTCAACACCCACGCCCTCCAAATGATTCAGAATAATACTCTACGTTGGGTCTTCAACACCAAATGGAACGAGTTCATCAGGAATGCGGAACTCCACGAGAGAGTGCGATTGCTCCACTAAACATTTATTGAAGGAAACTGTACGAAAAATAAGTAGAGCGATTTGAAATACACCACACCTACTGGACTGACTACTTCAGTAATCTTCTAAGAATAGATCACCCAGACCACATGTTCAATGTTCAACCTGTACAATATCCAGTCCCCATACATTTGAAGTTAAAAACTACAAAATATTATAGATCTCACAACTAAATCCATGTAGGGACATCTTGGTAATATCAGTGTCTGTCTGTCAGAGATAAGATCCATCTCTTTTACCCTTGAAAAAAAAAATAAGAAAAAACTTCCTTCGCCCTCCACTCATCAGCTCTGTCCTAGCTATCCCCATTACCGATTCACGCTGGGATGAGCCCTGGCTCATTTCCTCTGCTAAAATTCACTTCCTCTAGCAACTCTTGCTCGTTCCTCTTCTCCTTTCCCACCTCTTCCTTGGGAGGGACTTTTCTATCATCGTTAATTCATCATTGACTCACTGGACCATAAGCTGGTCAGAGGTGGACAGCTCTTGTGGTGGCCAAGCAGTTTAGCTCACTACACTGTCATTTTGATGACCTAGGCACCAGTCCTGTGCACCCAGCCGTGACTGTTTCCATATAAGTATTCATATACATATATTCATCAAAATTTAACAAAGCATACACTGGTGCACATACCTGGTCGTACTAAGCCACACTGGGTGTTGAGGCGGCTGCTCTGTCTAAGACCAGTATTCGGGCCCCGGAATATCGTTGGTCCAGCACTAGACAAACACTATGGAGGCTGGTTGTGTGTTTATGTGTAGGTGTCTATTTGCCTATTTATCTTCCCTTATATGCTGCATCATTGTCTATTTCATTTAACATTAATTACATGGGTCAAATGATATGACAATGTATCCATAGGTGCATCAGACTCTCAGGTTAGCTTTATCAATTCAACGAATTCATTAAAGCTTAAAGTTCAATGTATGAGAAGCATAATGACCTTCATTATATTTACTAAGGATATATTGCACTACTGCCAGTCATCTATGTCAACAGGTCTCATATCCTTCAGTTGTAAAGGACGGTCATCAATTGTCCAATACAGAAGAGGACTCATAAAACTTATGTGGCTGTACACAGTATAATTGGCTGCATCATTCTTACATCATAAGGAATTATCATAGGGGTATATCACAAGATCAGCATTAAATGAATCATAATTTTAATGGCGCGTAAGTATGTATCACACACATCAGTACCATCGCAGTTCATATGGTTTCTTGGATAAAGATACGATATATATTTTTTTTTTTTTTATACCTTGTCGCTGTCTCCCGCGTTTGCGAGGTAGCGCAAGGAAACAGACGAAAGAAATGGCCCATCCCACCCCTATACACATGTATATACATACGTCCACACGCGCAAATATACATACCTACACAGCTTTCCATGTTTTACCCCAGACGCTTCACATGCCTTGATTCAATCCACTGACAGCACGTCAACCCCGGTATACCACATCGCTCCAATTCACTCTATTCCTTGCCCTCCTTTCACCCTCCTGCATGTTCAGGCCCCGATCACACAAAATCTTTTTCACTCCATCTTTCCACCTCCAATTTGGTCTCCCTCTTCTCCTCGTTCCCTCCACCTCCGACACATATATCCTCTTGGTCAATCTTTCCTCACTCATTCTCTCCATGTGCCCAAACCATTTCAAAACACCCTCTTCTGCTCTCTCAACCACGCTCTTTTTATTTCCACACATCTCTCTTACCCTTACGTTACTTACTCGATCAAACCACCTCACACCACATATTGTCCTCAAACATCTCATTTCCAGCACATCCATCCTCCTGCGCACAACTCTATCCATAGCCCACGCCTCGCAACCATACAACATTGTTGGAACCACTATTCCTTCAAACATACCCATTTTTGCTTTCCGAGAAAATGTTCTCGACTTCCACACATTCTTCAAGGCTCCCAGAATTTTCGCCCCCTCCCCCACCCTATGATCCACTTCCGCTTCCATGGTTCCATCCGCTGCCAGATCCACTCCCAGATATCTAAAACACTTCACTTCCTCCAGTTTTTCTCCATTCAAACTCACCTCCCAATTGACTTGACCCTCAACCCTACTGTACCTAATAACCTTGCTCTTATTCACATATACATATACATATACATATATATATATATATATATATATATATATATATATATATATATATATATATATATATATATATATATATATATATATATATATATATATATATATATATATTATCCCTGGGGATAGGGGAGAAAGAATACTTCCCACGTATTCCCTGCGTGTCGTAGAAGGCGACTAAAAGGGGAGGGAGCGGGGGGGCTGGAAATCCTCCCCTCTTTTTTTTTTTTTTTTTTAATATTCCAAAAAAAGGAACAGAAAAGGGGGCAGGTGAGGATGTTCCCTCAGAGGCCCAGTCCTCTGTTCTTAACGCTACCTTGCTGATGCGGGAAATGGCGAATAATTTAAAAAAAAAATATATAATATATATATATATATATATATATATATATATATATATATATATATATATATATATATATATATATATATATATATATATATATATGTATATCATACAAACCTCCAACAGGTTTGGAGGTTTGTATGTTTTATGAAGGTGCGCGTTCATATGCATTTATACGTATATATATATATATATATATATATATATATATATATATATATATATATATATATATATATATATGTGGGGGGGGGGGTGCGCGCGCATGTTTGTTTGATTGTTTGTTTCCCACGCATAATAATTTGGACCAGATAATCAACCATTTTACCCATATTCCAGACCGTCACATCCTCTATCCCAATACTCTGGACCAGTCATTTTTCTTCTCCAGTCCCTCCTGTAACACCTACACAATTCGTTTATCTGACCACACTCTGGTGCCTCCTCACTACGTTACTTCCTCCATTAGTTGGCCACCCTACATCACAGTATTTTGAGGTAACTATAAAAAGATCTTCATTTGTCTGACCTTCCATGGGAAGATTACTGCCTTTCTTAGGGCGATGTTTCTATATATCCTGAGCCTATAGGTTAAGTTATTGCTGCGTGAATAGAGGCATATATTCCTTCATCCCCTATGATAACCCTTTTCTTCAATTCGTTGTACAACCATCGTAGTTCTGAGGCCATTTGTCCAAGAGACCAAACAAATTTGACCTGGGAGTCTCTCCTTCCTCCAACACTCATTCGACCTTAATATTCGTCTAAAATCCTTGAAAAATTTCATGTTATTCGTGAGGCAAACTATTTCTTTATCCACTGTAAATACAACAACGTATCTTCCGGATTCTTTTTTATATATAGCTAGAAATATTTCAAACAGTTTATCTGGCATTACATTTCCTTCGTTTATACAATTTGACGACACTTTTAGCTGTATCTCTTACTGAAAGAGCTAATCATTTTGGCTCTATCTGCTCCAACTCCAATCCCGATCAGTCTAACATTTCCCTCACCCGTTAAAGTACCTCTAACTGATCCAGTGCAAATTCCTAAAATCTCTTCCTGTAAAGTCCATAAGTAATATTTCTCTCTGGGCAAGAAAAAGGCATATGGAACCACATGACATCCATCCTTGTGTTGTGAATGAATATACCTACATTCCCGTGAGACATTACCGACAGCAGGTGAACTGTTAACAAGAGCAGTCATCACGGGCTTATTATTCCCTCGGATAAAACTTATCCAGGTCTGCCGTTTGGTTTCTTTTGTTTCATTGTTTCTGATGGTAAGTCCTTAACTTTTATGTAAGAATGGTGAAGTACACTGTACTTTCTTATCAGTGAAATTGGATTTAGGACATAAGCTGTGTCTTTGATTGTAAATACAAATGCAGTGAGGAAATAAACATGTTTCTTGCCATAGCTTCGTTCTCTGGAATTAAGTCACCGTTTTCCGTAATGAATGAACCAAATGATTAAGCAGTGATTCTAACATAACTATGAAAAGCATTAATCAATTTGCATTTTCGGCAATATTACCTTCATATTGATGTATAGTCTGTCGTATAACTATCTTGATCTACGCAAATTTATACAGTATAGTCTATCATGTTTTGTAGGTCTCATTTTTTATGTGCTACTTTCTTCGACAAAAGTCATCTCTTCGTTTCATCCTTTCACCACATTAGTTTCGTTTTGCAAAACAAGGTACACGCACTGGCACATTTGTACCCTCTATTACTTTGAAAGTTTTATTGAAACATTTCCTAGCTACATTCATGTCATTTTAAGCAACCATATCAATTAGGATTTGACAAAGGCAATGCGGAAATCACTAAGATCTGAAAGTCTAAAATCTGGTATATTTTTTACGACTCATGTTGACTAGCATTCCATGCAGTGTTGAAAGTGACCTCAAACGTAATTTCACGGTGATCAATATTTCGAAAGTGATGTAACCATTCCCAGTAAAAGTACATTCTCTTACTGAATGACCCATGTATACTGTACCTTAACTACCCTTTTATTATCGTCACTGTTAACATGACCAGTGCCAGTACATTTTATGATTGCATGTCCCAAATACAATTTCCTCGACCACATAAATTCAAGACCACTTACCTAGTACGAATATGTCATCTTAGCTGAAAAGCACTATAATGGGGAGAAGTAAGGATATGAGGAACATAGGAGAGTGATGCGAACTGTTAAATAGATGGCCACTTATAGTACAGTCAAATTTTGCATGCAGATTGGTCCAGTAGTATGTTTTGTATAAGTGATAACGAATGTTAAGTAACGTAATATTTGGTCGTATTGGTAAGCCCAATTGTTAAAGTCGTTCAGCAGCTGTCATTCATCACGTAATGATTAAGTTACAGGACACTTTATTAGCTAGTGTCCATTGTGGAAGTCCATGAAAGGTTCTGTGTACCATATATTAGATATAAACACAGCAACTGTGTCAAACATGAACAAGCAACATTCATTGGAAAATAGTAATGTCTCGTGACCTCTAGACACTCATCCTCTCCCTCTGCTACACCTCCCAGTCTCCCTAACGTCCCCAACCATGTTTTCACCCAACCTTCTCTGGCCAGTGATATCGCTGCCTTTACACGTCTGTGATTACCTCTGATCAGATAATAAAAATCATTGTTGCTTTCCCTTATAATACTTGCACTAACCATTTGCACCTGCAACACTTAATAGCTCACGTCACTCTACTGTGTTCCATGTCCCCTTGCTCCTCCCCCTTTACAGCATTACCAGCTAAGTTGACATATACATACTCGGTATGTGTATGTCGAAGTGTATGACCTTTGACCTTTTATATTGCTATCATTACTAACGACTGTACACCATATTGTGCCCTATTACAAATACACACTTATTCTCTGTATAGCTGTATAGATGTATACTTATGTATATAATGTAAGTCTAAAATGTTTCATCACTTACCCATGTATACGTATCAATGTTAAGATGATATTCTGTATGACTTAATTATACCTGCTTTGTATTACACAAACGTTGTTACCTATGTTATTATCAGTATCATCTATGATTTATGTTATGCCTGTTTTGTGTTACACAAACGATGTTACCTATGTTACTATCAGTATACTGTATGTCGTGTTATACCTGCTTTGTGTTACACAAACGTTGTTATCTATGTTACTCTCAGTATCGCTTAGTATACTGTAATTAATGTATCCTAGACCCACCTCTGAAGGGAGTGTACCCTTGGGGTGCCTGAGCCCGCTCGCCTTCCCCCGTCACTCTCCTATGTTGATGTATTTTACCCACTGTGCGCTCTATACTGGCCTCCACCTACACCTAGATATGTATGTACACTTCACCCATACAATCACTGAGATGCTTTTTCTATTGATATCCAGACAATAATCTTTCTTTTCATAAAAGAAATAACATTTATTGAATTGTAACAAACTTACCTAAATCTTCAACATTATCAACGTCACGAGCAGGTTTCTCAACTAATTGGATTATGGAAATATCAAGCAAATCTACGTGGATCCGCACCCGAAGCTGGTGGAAAGAGACATTCGCCCCAACCTTGCACTTAAGTCTTTCACGACAGAATCTTGTTCATCACAAATTTCTGCAAACTGATCATAAAATCTGTCGCCTTTCTCTGGTGTTTGTCCTACTGTTATTTTCTTACGAAGCTCATCTTTAATCTATGTAAAATGAAATCGACATTCCCATTGGGTACATTTTATTCATCACAAGATTAAGATGATCTTTAACAAAGGCCAAACATTACCGCCTACATTATTTACCATGTTTTTATTAAAAATTATACCTTGAAATTGCGTATCAGGCAAAGAAGTCTATCTATTTTATATCAAACCAAGATTCAGAAATAACAATCACATAATATCTTCTACAGATGCTTTCTCAGACTCTGACATTTAGTTACGTATCCTCCAAACATTAACAATATCTAAAATACTTTATGTCATGAACCAATGACAGTAAAACAATGCACAGTTCAATATTAGTATTAGGTGCAGCGACAAGTGTAACACTGCAAACTGTTGCCACTCGTTACCACCACACATAAATATTAAGGTTTTCTACACAGTCTAATGGCAATAAACAGACAACTTACCTACAGTGAGCTTATTTTAGGGAAAAGTCACTTTCCTTCAGGAGTTTCGTCACATTTGCTTGCAGCCAGTAACCTGAGCTCTCCTGGCTTAATGTTGAGGCTCTACATGTACTGTACTGTACGTCTGTACTTACCACCATGTATAGTTAATTTTCAATGAAAATAACATGTGTCCTGCTGTTGCTTTCATATGGAGATGCAAGTGAAATGACATACTTAGCAGGCAAGTAAAAAAAAGAGAAAAGATTGATTAAAAGGTAATTATTTTCTTCGACAACATATCACTAATACAATAATCACGGTAAATCAACAATTTCTTTTAAAAATTATTGATATTTCTATAGTGGGAATTTTTACAAATCAAGTAATCTCTTGCACGGTTTACTGAGGCCATAATGTTTGAATATGATCAAAAGGTTGTGGACATAAAGTTACATAAGTCGCAGACACCCACCAGAGATGATCATATGTGAGCAAGAGGGTGACACCTGTGTTACTATAAACCAGACCTGGGAGTGAGGCAGTGTGCCTCCCACACACTAGACCAGGCACTGGGCTGCTGTATTCTACACTCATCATGGATGGTACAAGATAATGAATTTCCCATAAGCCAAGCATAATGTCCTCCAACATCAAGACTGGCAACGTGTCTCTGTAAACCAGACCTGCAGAGAAGCTTGGCTATTGTGTCACTACACAACAGGCTTAGCACTGTGGTACTGTGTCACTAGACACTGCACCTGGCACAAGGGTCCTGTGGCACCACACATACACTAAATCTGTGGTAGTGTCTCACCACACACCACACCTGTCACGAGGGTCCTGTACCACCATACCACACCTACACTAACACTGGGGTACTGATGTCACCAGACACCTCACCGTAGTGAAGGAAGGTCTTGTAGGTCGGCAATGAGGGTGAGTAGTGTACGTAGGTGGTGAAGGAAGGTAGTGTTGGCACTTGAGCGCTGTACCACCACACCTACACCGACACTGGGGTACTGTGTTACCAGACACTCACAAGGCACTAGGACGGTGTAACACCACACTTACACAGACACTGGGGTAATATGTCACCAGCACTGTACCTGGCACTAGGTCACTGTACAACTACACCTTCACTGATACTGGGGTACGGTGTCAACAGTCACTGCACTAGCACTAAGGTACTTTACCACCACATCAACACTGACACTGGGGTACTGTCACCAGATACCCACATAGCACTAGGACGGTGTTACACCACACCTACACAGACACTGGGGCGCTGTCTCACCACACACCACATCTGACACTAAGACATTTTATCTCACACTCACCAGTATTGCACTGGCACTGAGGTACTCTGTTCCTCACATACCAGACCTGGCAGGTAGTACTATGTCCCACACACCGCAAGCTTGTACCGGGATGAGGATACTGTGATAAGAGTTCCGTATCTCTGCTTGGGCATGGCGTTCCTTCACACATCACATCTCACACATAGGTATTGTGTCCCTCACACACCAGACGTAGCACTGGGGAACTGTTCCTGCACACCACACCTGGAGCTGGGATCCTGTTTTCCCACATCCTGAAAAATAATGAATATAACTCTCAGCACTGGTAGGCTTCCTGTAGATCTTAAAGGATAACTAATCAAAATACCTAATTATCACCACATTAAGGAAGGGTGATTTGCCTTTGTGTTTCCATTTAGTCTTAAACTTGATGGTGGGATGAATCGTAATTCATTAAAGAAAACATCATGATCTTGGTAAGATGGCCATAAGAACCACGCATCGTCAACGTATCTTAACCATATTTTTGGACTGTTACTAACGGAAGTTTGGATCTCAATCTCATAGTATAAATCGAATTTCTTTCAATAAGAATCAGCCTCAGTATCTTGGAAAACGTTATTGTCAACAAAGTTTTATTAAGTCAATGAAAGTTTTTGAGGGTAGGGGCATCTCAGCTACGTTAAAGGAAAAAGAATCTCGCCATATAATGTAAATAATAGATTAGATTTTGCTAAGAGGGCTAGGATCATTTATTTGCCTGATCATGAACTTCTTAGATTTAAGATCAATTTCTCTTTACCAAAGTCTATATTGATGAAACCATTTCTTACTTAACCCTAAAACACTATTGTCAATAATGAGGAATGGTTTTACTTTCCTCGGGTCCAACAGACACAGAGGAGAAAAAGGTCTCATTAAGATTTACTAAACAAATTACATGGACTTAAGCTTTAATTTACCTTATTGAAATATACGAGTAAAGAGAACAAATATAGGAGTAGTTATTGTGTATAATGCAAAAAGATAAAAGATACGAGAAATGAAAAGAGAGAAGTAGAGAGAATTTTTACGTGTGTGTGTGTGTGTGTGTGTGTGTGTGTGTGTGTGTGTGTGTGTGTGTGTGTGTGTGTATTTTTTGGGTCTGCCATTACATGTTAGTCAGATCAACAATTGCACGTACTTCAGGTGGAGTGAGCGAGGATGTTAAGCCGCGGCAACAATGTATTAAAGTGTGTAATAAGGCTAGTAGTATGTTTGGGTTCATTAATGGGACTGTTAGCAATGAAACTCCTAGAGTATTATTACAACATTATCTTGAATTGGTGAGACTCACATTTGAATCATGCCGTTTAGTTTTGGGCTCCATACTATACAGTTAATAATGATTATTAGAGAGAGAGAGAGAGAGAGAGAGAGAGAGAGAGAGAGAGAGAGAGAGAGAGAGAGAGAGAGAGAGAGAGAGAGAGAGAGAGAGAGAGAGAGAGAGAGCAATGTTATCTCACAGAAATACTAGTATAATACCAAAGATGAAACAATATCATTTGTTTATCAGTGTGTGGTGTCATCTGTTTGTCGCCTGACCTCCACCGTGGGGTCCTCTGTGATCTTGGGAAAGATGGGTGTGACGTCATGGGTCGCTCCACTACACGCGGGTCGTGGCCGGTTCTTCTCACCACATGAGATCTGGGATGCGTTCAACTACCTTGCGTTTTACTATACTGCTTTTTCGGGAGAAACATTTAGGACATTCTGAAGATAAGCATGGTTTCTACCCTGTGTGAACTCTCCGATGTCTTCCTTAATCACCTCTTCATGAAAATTGTTTTTGACATTCTGAACACCGGTATGGCTTCTCGCCAGTGTGAACTCTCAGGTGTCTGACTAAGGCACTTTTACCAGAGTGAGTTTCTTGACATTCTGAACACTATTATGGTTCCTCGCTTGTGTAACCTCTCGATGTGTCACTGAAGTACTTATAGCAGAAAAGGTTTTTTGATATTCTTTTTACTTGTTTGGCTTCTCGGCTGTGTGAACTGTCAGACGTTTTAGTAAAACGTCTGACAGTTATAGAATTGTTTTTGACATTCTCAACATTGGTATGGCTTCTAGCCTATGTGAAGTCTCAGGTGTGTCACTAAATTACTTTTCCAAGAAAAAGTTTTTTGACATTCTGCACATTGGTATGGCTTTTCACCTGTGTGAACTCTCAGGTGTCTCACTAAACTGCTTTTCTCAGAAAAAGTTTCTTGACATTCTGCACATTGGTATGGCTTCTCGCCTGTGTGAACTCTCTGGTGTGTCACTAAATGACTTTTCTGAGAAAAAGTTTTTTGACATTCTGCACATTGGTATGGCTTCTCACCTGTGTGAACTCTCAGGTGTCTCACTAAACTGCTTTTCTCAGAAAAAGTTTCTTGACATTCTGAACATTGGTATGGCTTCTCGCCTGTGTGAGATCTCAGATGTGTCACTAAATTACTTTTCCGAGAAAAAGTTTTTTGACATTCTGAACATTGGTATGGCTTTTCGCCCGTGTGAACTCTCAGGTGTGTCACTAAATTACTTTTCTGAGAAAAAGTTTCTTGACATTCTAAACATTGGTATGGCTTCTCGCCTGTGTGAACTCTCAGGTGTATCACTAATTTTCTTTTCTGAGAAAAAGTTTTTTGACATTCTGAACATTGGTATGGCTTCTCGCCCGTGTGAACTCTCCGGTGTGTTACTAAATTACTTTTGTGAGAAAAAGTTTCTTGACATTCTGAACATTGGTATGGCTTCTCGCCCGTGTGAACTCTCAGGTGTCTCACTAAACTACTTTTCTGAGAAAAGCTTTTTTGACATTCTGTACATCGATATGGCTTCTCGCCTGTGTGAACTCTCAGGTGTGTCACTAACCGACTTTTAGAAGAAAAATTTTTTTGACATTCTGAACATTGGTATGGGTTCTCACCAGTATGGATTCTCAAGTGTGTCTTTAAATCGCATTTTTTAGAAAAACACTTTTGACACTCTGAACACTGATATTGCTTTTGTCCAATGTGAACTTTCATCTGCAACCCTAAGTTGTTCTTACGGGAGAAGGTACTCTGGTATTCTTTACACTGATATGTCTTCTCAAACGTATGTAATTTCATGTGCCTATGAAGATAAACATGTTTCGTAAAGCTTTTCTGACACTCAGGACATTTGAAGGGTTTTTTCTTTTGTGTTTATGACCTTCTGTCTCCTGTTGTCAAAACTGTTTGAGGAGGTTTCGCTGCACGGAGAATATGTCCCTGGTTGTCCCTCTATGCTGCAGTCTTCTGTATCACCATAACACGTTTATAACACAGTGCAGCTCACCCTGTCAGTCCGCAACTGCCGTCCGTGACACCATGAGATGCTTTGCGAGTGAACACCAGAGAGAGACTGACCTTGGCTAGAGTGTGGGATATAAAGGCAACTCACTCTCCACTCTACGTTGCCTCCAGTCCATTTCTCTCGTGCTTTTTTCTACCTTTTTTATCATCCATCATCCAACATCTCTCGACCGTTAGGCTTGAACAATTTCTACCCCAGCTTCCCCACCCCATTCAGGAAAATTACTTCCTGAGGAGCGGAGGCTTGGTGTGGACCTGTTCTCACCTAACGGGGTTGAGACCCTCACATTCTTACCACTCCCGCCGAGCCTCCTGGGTTACCCTGTGATAGTGCAGGGTCCTCCCTGGAGTGGGGTTGTGGTCCCTCACCTACGTTTCCTCGGCATTAGGACATTGATGCCATCATGCCTCCTGACATTCGTTTAAAATTGATTAAAACCGAAAGTCCCCCAACCCCCACTTTACACGTTCGAATTACTAACGATTGTATTTAAGACCACTGAGGTCCGTCCCAGTAGGGTTATTCAATCCCGTACTAATAAATATCTATATAAAATAAATTTAAGCACGGATAGCGATCCAGATGAGATCCTATCCAAGCTTACGACCTCCCCCTTCATGCATCGATAGTGCTAATAATATTGATGCATCTATCTTGTCCCTTAACCCCATAGAGATAACTGAAGCCATAAATCAAGAAAACAGTGACATTAATGTCATCAACGTTTTCAAACTGAACACTTCAAGATCACTTAAAACACAATGCTCTAACTCGACTGAGACACATCGCCTACGCTCCCGGGGAATCTTGTTTCCCATGATCTCAGTGCTTGCCAAATACCACAAACCCGACCAGTACCTCGATATACAAGGTTTTAAATGTCTACAATACGGACACGAGACTAAGAGCTGCAAAGCTCAGCGCCAGACATGCAGTCAATGTGCGGAAATTGATCACGGTTTTCGTGAGTGTAAGGCTCAGGCAGCAACCTGTGTTAATTTTAAAGGTCAACACGTTGCTGTATCTGGGCAATACCCACGAAAGTATGAGCAACTCCGCTCGGCGCGACAATCTCTCAAAACCTCCAGCTCGTCCCCTTCTACAAACCCTCACCTCTACGCAGCAGTTGCTGCTGCACCGCCTTCTGCCACCCAAGCTTCTCTTATCTCAACCACAAACTCCTCCGACCTCCTCACTCTACAAGGAAGGATGCATGCGTGCTACCTCAAAGCACTGTTCTTGAGCAAGGAAGACAAGTCTGAATTTGTCAGGATTTTCGACTTGCTGCCAGCACACATCAACCTGCCCAATGTACTTACTCCACCCGAACTCCTCACCTCCCCCGCCAACAGCCATCCTTCCCAGGCTCCTGTCACACGTCTCCCTGACCCCTAACGCAAATATGTCCCAGGATACTTCCAGTAACACTTCAAACTCTCCCCCAGCAACACAACCTGTCACCCTCCCAATACCTCCCCCGCACACCCTAACACAACTCCATCCACCACCCCTCAACCCAACACCAACAACCAATCCATTTCTCCACTTACCAGTTCCTCTTCCACACTCACCATCACAACTTCCGCTCCCCCCCTACACCGTCCCTCCCGAACCTCCACTTCCCAATCCCTCCCCTCTTTCCCCCGTCCTTCCCAAACACCTCCCCTCCTCTCGCACCTAACCCTCCCAGAGGAGCCACAGAACCTGACCCAGCCGACTCACCAGACAACCTACCTGCTTACAACGTCGACATTCGACTCGTCGACAATGACTCTCCCCCTCCCTAACCCCTCCCAGGAAGTTGCCGACCCAAGACCAGACAAACCTCCACGAAGTTCACATGAAGACCCTCAACGGAATGCCAGTGGCTGTCATCGACCACAGAATTAAAAGAACGATAAACTTCCCAAAATCGTAAAATGCTTAAAATCTTGCAGTTTAATGTACTCATCTACCACAATGGCCGTCATCTGGTTGCCACTCTCCTCGAAGAGAAAAGACCCGATGTTTTGATAATTAACAGCACATGTATCACTAATGGGTGTAGAATTAGACACTACGGATATACATCCCGACAGTCTTCAGACGGTAGACACGAGGGAGTCGCCATTCTTACACGCAATACTGTCGAACACGAATAATAACCACTTCATGGCATCTCGAACACTTTCTAGCAGTAAACACAACACATGGCTTCATTATCTTCTACACTACATACTCTCGACCCAACACTAACATTCCACTTCACGATCTTTGGACGGTATTCAATCACACTCATATCCCAGTCTACCTTGTAGCTGACCTCAACGCCCAACACAGAAACTTCCACCACAACAGAAACAATACTCACGGTGATGACCTATTCGCTTTATGCTCCTTCAAACATCTCAACTTCCTAGGACCTTTTTTCCATACCATCTTCACTGGCCCAGGAGGAAAGGGCAGACCCGACCTTGTCTTCTCCAACAGAGCCAGTAATTATCTTCATTACTTTTTGTCTCCAGGACCACTGTGTGTTTGCGTCAACATCCTTCTCTTTCTTCACCTCTCATCTAACCCTATCCCCGTCCCACCACCCTCACACTACCACTACAAAAAAAGCAGACTAGCGCAACTTCAAAGACATTCTTTCTAATTGCACTTACATCACAAACTATGAAAATCACCCAATAACACTAAGACACACAGAAATAGAATATATACACCAAACAATCACACACGCAGCTCACGCATCTGTCCCAAAATCGCCATTTACCACAAGATACACCTTTCCATCTCCCAAAACAACAAGACTCCTCTCGTACTACCGTCGACGGTTTGAGCATTATAGACTTCGATTGGGTCTCGTACGGCGGGACCTCACCTCCCTACGAAACCACGCACTCAACAGCCTCAAAGAAGACCACAATAGACACTAGAAATCTCTAATCACCACAGCAGGAGAACACCGAATCAGATCCCCTCAGGAGTTTTAGAGCCGAATCCTAAAACTCAAAGGAATACCCAAAAGAGATTTAATGGACTAAATGATAACACTCAACATCATAACCCATAAGACATCACCAACATCTTACAAAAATACTGGGAGGGTATCTTTCACCCACATCCCCCACATCCTCTGGCGTACGAAAGCACTCAAATTGTCACAAAGCATATACAAAACTGACCCAGTCACTTTTACCCAGAACAAATCATACACCTGCAATTTCTTTTGGACAACCACCTACTCACAACTCCCATAAGAACGAGCGAGGTCATATTCCTCCCACTGAAATCCCCCACCGTAGCCCCAGGTATCTCAGGCATTGGTTACCAACTACTTACCCACCTCCCTGACAACACTATCAGTGCCATAACCTCCCTCTTCAACGCAGCACTATCCTCAGGCTAAATCCCAGCGAATTTCAAAACAGCAACGACCACCATGATACCTAAGACCAATAAATCAAAGAGAGTCCAAATTAACTAAAGACCCATTAGCTTACTTGGATCCATCTGGAAGACATTTGAAAGAATCTTAAACAACAGACTAAGACAACACCTAACAAACAACAACCTACTCTCACACAAACAATTTGGCTTTCTACATCACTCCACACAAGATGAACTTAACATAATCACCAACTACATAAAAATCAACACGCGGACATACAAAAGATGTTAAGAAAACCTTTGACAACGTTTGGCATGATGGCTTGAGGTACAAACTAAGCACCCAATGTCAATTCTCACGACCCACCATTAGACTTCTTTCTAATAATCTTAGCAACAGAAAAACCCGAATGAAATGCAGCAATTCTTACTCAAACTACTTCCCCCTCAACGCTGTAGTACCTCAAGGCCACGTGCTTGCCCCCACTCTTTACACACTACTCAAATGATCTTCCCAATCCTACACACTCGGACTCCATCATTCTCCAATACGCAGATGACGCTACCCAACTGATTAGAGCCAGAACCCTCGCACACTTAAACATTAGAACTCGAGAGGAAACTGACCACGTAATTCAATCCACTGACAGCACGTCAACCCCGGTATACCACATCGATCCAATTCACTCTATTCCTTGCCCTTCTTTCACCCTCCTGCATGTTCAGGCCCCGATCACACAAAATCTTTTTCACTACATCTTTCCACCTCCAATTTGGTCTCCCACTTCTCCTCGTTCCCTCCACCTCCGACACATATATCCTCTTTATCAATCTTTCCTCACTCATTCTCTCCATGTGCCCAAACCATTTCAAAACACCCTCCTCTGCTCTCTCAACCACGCTCTTTTTATTTCCACACATCTCTCTTACCATTACGTTGCTTACTCGATCAAACCACCTCACACCACACATTGTCCTAAAGCATCTCATTTCCAGCACATCCACCCTCCTGCGCACAACTATATCAATATATATATATATATCAATATATATATATATATATATATATATATATATATATATATATATATATATATATATATATATATATATATATATATATATATATATATATATATATATATATATATATATATATATATATATATATATATATATATATATATATATATATATATATATATATATATATATATATATATATATATATATATATATATATATATATATATATTTATATATATATATATATATATATATATATATATATATATATATATATATATATATATATATATATATATATATATATATATATATATATATATATATATATATATATATATATATATATATATATATATATATATATACTCTCACCACCCTCTTCACCCTGTTGGGGTGAAGAGGGTGGTGAGAGTAAGTGAGCTTGGGAAGGAGACTTGGGTGAGGAAGTACCAGGAGAGACTGAGTACAGAATGGAAAAAGGTGAGAACAATGGAAGTAAGGGGAGTAGGGGAGGAATGGGATGTATTTAGGGAATCAGTGATGGAGTGCGCAAAAGATGCTTGTGGCATGAGAAGAGTGGGAGGTGGGTTGATTAGAAAGGGTAGTGAGTGGTGGGATGAAGAAGTAAGATTATTAGTGAAAGAGAAGAGAGAGGCATTTGGACGATTTTTGCAGGGAAAAAATGAAATTGAGTGGGAGATGTATTTAAGAAAGAGACAGGAGGTCAAGAGAAAAGTGCAAGAGGTGAAAAAGAGGGCAAATGAGAGTTGGGGTGAGAAAGTTTCATTAAATTTTAGGGAGAATAAAAAGATGTTCTGGAAGGAGGTAAATAAAGTGCGTAAGACAAGGGAGCAAATGGGAGCTTCAGTGAAGGGCGCAAATGGGGAGGTGATACCAAGTAGTGGTGATGTGAGAAAGAGATGGAGTGAGTATTTTGAAGGTTTGTTGAATGTGTTTGATGATAGAGTGGCAGATATAGGGTTTTTTGGTCGAGGTGGTGTGCAAAGTGAGAGGGTTAGGGAAAATGAGTTGGTAAACAGAGAAGAGGTAGTAAAAGCTTTGTGGAAGATGAAAGCCGGCAAGGCAGCAGGTTTGGATGGTATTGCAGTGGAATTTATTAAAAAAGGGGGTGACTGTATTGTTGACTGGTTGGTAAGGTTATTTAATGTAAGTATGACTCACGGTGAGGTGCCTGAGGATTGGCGGAATGCGTGCATAGTGCCATTGTACAAAGGCAAAGGGGATAAGAGTGAGTGCTCAAATTACAGAGGTATAAGTTTCTTGAGTATTTCTGGTAAATTATATGGGAGGGTATTGATTGAGAGGGTGAAGGCATGTACAGAGCATCAGATTGGGGAAGAGCAGTGTGGTTTCAGAACTGGTAGAGGATGTGTGGATCAGGTGTTTGCTTTGAAGAATGTATGTGAGAAATACTTAGAAAAGCAAATGGATTTGTATGTAGCATTTATGGATCTGGAGAACGCATATGATAGAGTTGATAGAGATGCTCTGTGGAAGGTATTAAGAATATATGGTGTGGGAGGCAAGTTGTTAGAAGCAGTGAAAAGTTTTTATCGAGGATGTAAGGCATGTGTACGTGTAGGAAGAGAGGAAAGTGATTGGTTCTCAGTGAATGTAGGTTTGCGGCAGGGGTGTGTGATGTCTCCATGGTTGTTTAATTTGTTTATGGATGGGGTTGTTAGGGAGGTGAATGCAAGAGTTTTGGAAAGAGGGGCAAGTATGAAGTCTGTTGTGGATGAGAGAGCTTGGGAAGTGAGTCAGTTGTTGTTCGCTGATGAGAGAGCGCTGGTGGCTGATTCATGTGAGAAACTGCAGAAGCTGGTGACTGAGTTTGGTAAAGTGTGTGAAAGAAGAAAGTTAAGAGTAAATGTGAATAAGAGCAAGGTTATTAGGTACAGTAGGGTTGAGGGTCAAGTCAATTGGGAGGTGAGTTTGAATGGAGAAAAACTGGAGGAAGTGAAGTGTTTTAGATATCTGGGAGTGGATCTGGCAGCGGATGGAACCATGGAAGCGGAAGTGGATCATAGGGTGGGGGAGGGGGCGAAAATTCTGGGAGCCTTGATGAATGTGTGGAAGTCGAGAACATTATCTCGGGAAGCAAAAATGGGTATGTTTGAAGGAATAGTGGTTCCAACAATGTTGTATAGTTGCGAGGCGTGGGCTATGGATAGAGTTGTGCGCAGGAGGATGGATGTGCTGGAAATGAGATGTTTGAGGACAATGTGTGGTGTGAGGTGGTTTGATCGAGTAAGTAACGTAAGGGTAAGAGAGATGTGTGGAAATAAAAAGAGCGTGGTTGAGAGAGCAGAAGAGGGTGTTTTGAAATGGTTTGGGCACATGGAGAGAATGAGTGAGGAAAGATTGACCAAGAGGATATATGTGTCGGAGGTGGAGGGAACGAGGAGAAGAGGGAGACCAAATTGGAGGTTTAAAGATGGAGTGAAAACGATTTTGTGTGATCGGGGCCTAAACATGCAGGAGGGTGAAAGAAGGGCAAGGAATAGAGTGAATTGGAGCGATGTGGTATACCGGGGTTGACGTGCTGTCAGTGGATTGAATCGGGGCATGTGAAGCGTCTGGGGTAAACCATGGAAAGCTGTGTAGGTATGTATATTTGCGTGTGTGGACGTATGTATATACATGTGTATGGGGGTGGGTTGGGCCATTTCTTTCGTTTGTTTCCTTGCGCTAACTCGCAAACGCGGGAGACAGCGACAAAGCAAAAAAAGAAAAAAAAAAAAAAAAATATATATATATATATATATATATATATATATATATATATATATATATATATATATATATATATATATATATATATATATATATATATATATATATATATATATATATATATATATATGTTTAATTTGTTTGTGGATGGGGTTGTTAGGGAGGTGAATGCAAGAGTTTTGGAAAGAGGGGCAAATATGAAGTCAGTTGTGGATGAGAGAGCTTGGGAAGTGAGTCAGTTGTTGTTCGCTGATGATACAGCGCTGGTGGCTGATTCATGTGAGAAACTGCAGAAGCTGGTGACTGAGTTTGGTAAAGTGTGTGAAAGAAGAAAATTAAGAGTAAATGTGAATAAGAGCAAGTTAGGTACAGTAGGGTTGAAGGTCAAGTCAAGTGGGAGGGAAGTTTGAATGGAGAAAAACTGGAGGAAGTAAAGTGTTTTAGATATCTGTGAGTGGATCTGGCAGCGGATGGAACCATCGAAGCGGAAGTGGATCATATTGTGGGGGAGGGGCGAAAATCCTGGGAGCCTTGAAGAATGTGTGGAAGGCGAGAGCATTATCTCGGAAAGCAAAAATGGGTATGTTTAAAGGAATAGTGGTTCCAACAATGTTGTATGGTTGCGAGGCGTGGGCTATGGATAGAGTTGTGCGCAGGAGGGTGAATGTGCTGGAAATGAGATGTTTGAGGACATATTGTGGTGTGAGGTGGTTTGATCGAGTAAGTAACGTAAGGGTAAGAGAGATGTGTGGAAATAAAAAGAGTGTGGTTGAGAGAGCAGAAGAGGGTGTTTTGAAATGGTTTGGGCACATGGAGAGAATGAGTGAGGAAAGATTGACCAAGAGGATATATGTGTCGGAGGTGGACGGAACGAGGAGAAGTGGGAGACCAAATTGGAGGTGGAAAGATGGAGTGAAAAAGATTTTGAGTGATCGGAGCCTGAACATACAGGAGGGTGAAAGGAGGGCAAGGAATAGAGTGAATTGGATCAATGTGGTATACCGGGGTTGACGTGCTGTCAGTGGATTGAATTCAGGGCATATGAAGCGTCTGGGGTAAACCATGGAAAGCTGTGTAGGTATGTATATTTGCGTTTGTGGACGTGTATGTATATACATGTGTATGGGGGTGGGTTGGGCCATTTCTTTCGTCTGTTTCCTTGAGCTACCTCGCAAACGCGGGAGACAGCGGCAAAAAAAAAAAAAAAAAAAATATATATATATATATATATAATATATATATATATAATATATATATAATATATATATATATATATATATATATATATATATATATATTAATTTTTTGGGGGTTTTAGGGAGGTGATCAAATTGGAAGGGCAATGAAGTCGTTGGATGAGAGAGCTTGGAAGTGGTCAGTTGTTGCGCTATGAAAGCGGGCTGATTCATGTGAAACTCAGAAGCTGGTGACTCAGTTTGTAAAGTGTTGAAAGAAGAATTAAGAGTAAATGTGAATAAGAGCAAGTTAGGTACGTAGGTAGGTCAAGTCAATGGAGGAGTTTGAATGGAGAAAACTGAGAAGTAAGTGTTTTAGATATCTGGAGTGGATCTGGCAGCGATGGAACATGAAGCGGAGTGGATCATATGTGGGGGAGGGCGAAAATCTGGAGCCTGAGAATGTTGGAAGCAGACATTACTCGGAAGCAAAAATGGGTATGTTAAGGAATAGTGGTTCCAACAATGTTTATGTTGCGAGCGTGGCTTGGATAGAGTTGTGCGCAGAGGGTGATGTGCTGGAAATGAATGTTTGAGGACAATGTGGTGAGGTGTTTGATCGAGTAATAACGTAAGGTAAGGAGATGTGTGGAAATAAAAAGAGGTGTTGAGAGAGCAAAAGGTTTTTGAAGGTTTGGCACATGAGAGAATGAGTGAGGAAAGATTGACCAAGAGATATATGTGTGGAGGTGGAGGAACGAGAGAAGGGGAGACAAATGAGGGGAAAGATGGAGTGAAAAAGATTTGGTGATCGGCCTGACATCAGGAGGTGAAAGGAGGCAAGGAATAGAGAATTGGATCATTGGTATACCGGTTGACGTGCTGTCAGTGGATGAATCAGCATGAAGCGTCTGGGTAAACCATGGAAAGTGTGTAGTAGTATTGCGTGTGTGGAGATGTTAATGTGTATGGGGTTGGCCTTCTTCTCTGTTTCCTTGGCTACCTCGCAAGGGAGACAGCGCAAAAAAAAAAAAAAAATATATAATAATATATAATATATATATAATTATATTATTATATATAAATAATATATATTTATATATTTTTTTTTTTTACTTTGCGGTCCCGCGTTTGCGAGGTAGCGCAAGGAAACAAGAAAGAAATGGCCCAACCCCCCCCCCCCCATACACATGTATACATCGTCCCACACGAAATATACATACCGACACAGCTTCCATGTTTCCCCAGACCTTCCATCCCTTATTCAATCCACTGACAGCACGTCAACCCCGGTATACCACATCGCTCCAATTCACTCTATTCCTTGCCCTCCTTTCACCTTCCTGCATGTTCAGGCCCCGATCACACAAAATCTTTTTCACACCATCTTTCCACCTCCAATTTGGTCTCCCTCTTCTTCTTGCTCCCTCCACCTGCGACACATATATCCTCTTGGTCAATCTTTCCTCACTCATCCTCTCCATGTGCCCAAACCACTTCAAAACACCCTCTTCTGCTTTCTCAACCACGCTCTTTTTATTTCCACACATCTCTCTTACCCTTACGTTACTCACTCGATCGAACCACCTCACACCACACATTGTCCTCAAACATCTCATTTCCAGCACATCCATCCTCCTGCGCACAACTCTATCCATAGCCCACGCCTCGCAACCATACAACATTGTTGGAACCACTATTCCTTCAAACATACCCACTTTTGCTTTCCGAGATAATGTTCTCGACTTCCACACATTCTTCAAGGCCCCCAGAATTTTCGCCCCCTCCCTCACCCTATGATCCACTTCCGCTTCCATGGTTCCATCCGCTGCCAGATCCACTCCCAGATATCTAAAACACTTCACTTCCTCCAGTTTTTCTCCATTCAAACTCACCTCCCAATTGACTTGACCCTCAACCCTACTGTACCTAATAACCTTGCTCTTATTCACATTTACTCTTAACTTTCTTCTTCCACACACTTTACCAAACTCAGTCACCAGCTTCTGCAGTTTCTCACATGAATCAGCCACCAGCGCTGTATCATCAGCGAACAACAACTGACTCACTTCCCAAGCTCTATCATCCCCAACAGACTTCATACTTGCCCCTCTTTCCAAAACTCTTGCATTTACCTCCCTAACAACCCCATCCATAAACAAATTAAACAACCATGGAGACATCACACACCCCTGCCGCAAACCTACATTCACTGAGAAACAATCACTTTCCTCTCTTCCTATACGTACACTATGCCTTACATCCTCGATAAAAACTTTTCACTGCCTCTAACAACTTTCCTCCCACACCATATATTCTTAATACCTTCCACAGAGCATCTCTATCAACTCTATCATATGCCTTCTCCAGATCCATAAATGCTACATACAAATCCATTTGCTTTTCTAAGTATTTCTCACATACATTCTTCAAAGCAAACACCTGATCCACACATCCTCTACCACTTCTAAAACCACACTGCTCTTCCCCAATCTGATGCTCTGTACATGCCTTCACCCTCTCAATCAATACCCTCCCATATAATTTACCAGGAATACTCAACAAACTTATACCTCTGTAATTTGAGCACTCACTCTTATCCCCTTTGCCTTTGTACAATGGCACTATGCACGCATTCCGCCAATCCTCAGGCACCTCACCATGAGTCATACATACATTAAATAACCTTACCAACCAGTCAACAATACAGTCACCCCTTTTTTAATAAATTCCACTGCAATACCATCCAAACCTGCTGCCTTGCCGGCTTTCATCTTCCGAAAAACTTTCACTACCTCTTCTCTGTTTACCAAATCATTTTCCCTAACCCTCTCACTTTGCACACCACCTCGACCAAAACACCCTATATCTGCCACTCTATCATCAAACACATTCAGCAAACCTTCAAAATACTCACTCCATCTCCTTCTCACATCACCACTACTTGTTATCACCTCCCCATTTGCGCCCTTCACTGAAGTTCCCATTTGCTCCCTTGTCTTACGCACTTTATTTACCTCCTTCCAGAACATCTTTTTATTCTCCCTAAAATTTAATGATACTCTCTCACCCCAACTCTCATTTGCCCTTTTTTTCACCTCTTGCACCTTTCTCTTGACCTCCTGTCTCTTTCTTTTATACATATATATATATATATATATATATATATATATATATATATATATATATATATATATATATATATATATATATATATATATATATATATATTTTTTTTGCTTTGTACTCTGTATATATTTATATATATATATATATATATATATATATATATATATATATATATATATATATATATATATATATATATATATATATATATATATATATATATATATATATATATATATATATATATATATATATATATATATATATTATATATATTTTCTTTCAAACTATTCGCCATTTCCCGCATTAGCGAGGTAGCGTTAAGAACAGACGACTGGGCCTTTGAGGTAATATCCTCACCTGGCCCGCTTCTCTGTCACTTCTTTGGGAAAAATATTTGGGAAAGCAGTGTGGGTTTCAGAAGGATAGAGGATGTGTGGATCAGGTATTTTCTTTGAAGAATGTATGTGAAAATACTTAGAAAGCAAATGGATTTGTATGTAGCATTTATGGATCTGAGAGAAGGCATATGATAAGTTGATGGAGATGCTCTGTGGAAGTATTAAGAATATAGGTGGGGAGGCAAGTTGTTAGAAGCAGTGAAAAGTTTTATATATATATATATATATATATATATATATAGATATATAATATTATATATATATATATATATATATATATATATGTATGGTTGCGAGGCGGGGCTATGGATGAGAATGTGCGCAGAGGATGGATGTGATGGAAATGAGTATTTGAGGACAATGTGTGGTGTGAGGTGGTTTGAGCGATAGTAACGTAACGGTAAGAGAGATTGTGTGGAAATAAAAAGCGTGGTTGAGAGAGCAGAAGAGGGTGTTTTGAAATGGTTTTGGCACATGGAAGAATAGAGTGAGGAAAGATTGACCAGAGATATATGTGTCGGAGTGAGGGAACGAGAGAAGAGGGAGACCAAATTGGAGGTGGAAAGTATGGAGTGAAAAAGATTTTGTGTGATCGGGGCCTGAACAATGCAGGAGGGTGAAAGAGGGCAAGGAATAAGTGAAATGGTGAGCGATGTGGTATACAGGGTTGACGTGCTGTCAGTGTATTGAATCAAGCATGTGAAGCGTCTGGGTAAACCATGGAAAGCTGTGTAGGTATGTAATATTTGCGTGTGTGACGTATGTACATGTGTATGGGGGGGTTGGGCCATTTCTTTCGTCTTTTCCTTGCGCACCTCGCAAACGCGGAGACAGCGACAAAGTATAAAAAAAAAAAAAAAAAAAAAAAAAAAATATATAATATATATATAGTAGTGGTGATGTGAGAAGGAGATGGAGTGAGTATTTTGAAGATTTGTTGAATGTGTTTTATGATAGAATGGCAGATATAGGGTGTTTTGGTCGAGGTGGTGTGCAAAGTGCGAGGGTTAGGGAAAATGAGTTGGTAAACAGAGAAGAGGTAGTAAAAGCTTTGCGGAAGATGAAAGCCGGAAAGGCAGCAGGTTTGGATGGTATTGCAGTGGAATTTATTAAAAAAGGGGGTGACTGTATTGTTGACTGGTTGGTAAGGTTATTTAATGTATGTATGACTCATGGTGAGGTGCCTGAGGATTGGCGGAATGCGTGCATAGTGCCATTGTACAAAGGCAAAGGGGATAAGAGTGATTGCTCAAATTACAGAGGTATAAGTTTGTTGAGTATTCCTGGCAAATTATATGGGAGGGTATTGATTGAGAGGGTGAAGGCATGTACAGAGCATCAGATTGGGGAAGAGCAGTGTGGTTTCAGAAGTGGTAGAGGATGTGTGGATCAGGTGTTTGCTTTGAAGAATGTATGTGAGAAATACTTAGAAAAGCAAATGGATTTGTATGTAGCATTTATGGATCTGGAGAAGGCATATGATAGAGTTGATAGAGATGCTCTGTGGAAGGTATTAAGAATATATGGTGTGGGAGGCAAGTTGTTAGAAGCAGTGAAAAGTTTTTATCGAGGATGAAAGGCATGTGTACGTGTAGGAAGAGAGGAAAGTGATTGGTTCTCAGTGAATGTAGGTTTGCGGCAGGGGTGTGTGATGTCTCCATGGTTGTTTAATTTGTTTATGGATGGGGTTGTTAGGGAGGTGAATGCAAGAGTTTTGGAAAGAGGGGCAAGTATGAAGTCTGTTGGGGATGAGAGAGCTTGGGAAGTGAGTCAGTTGTTGTTCGCTGATGATACAGCGCTGGTGGCTGATTCATGTGAGAAACTGCAGAAGCTGGTGACTGAGTTTGGTAAAGTGTGTGAAAGAAGAAAGTTAAGAGTAAATGTGAATAAGAGCAAGGTTATTAGGTACAGTAGGGTTGAGGGTCAATTCAATTGGGAGGTGAGTTTGAATGGAGAAAAACTGGAGGAAGTGAAGTGTTTTAGATATCTGGGAGTGGATCTGGCAGCGGATGGAACCATGGAAGCGGAAGTGGATCATAGGGTGTGGGAGGGGGCGAAAATTCTGGGAGCCTTGAAGAATGTGTGGAAGTCGAGAACATTATCTCGGAAAGCAAAAATGGGTATGTTTGAAGGAATAGTGGTTCCAACAATGTTGTATGGTTGCGAGGCGTGGGACTATGGATAGAGTTGTGCGCAGGAGGATGGATGTGCTGGAAATGAGATGTTTGAGGACAATGTGTGATGTGAGGTGGTTTGATCGAGTAAGTAGCGTAAGGGTAAGAGAGATGTGTGGAAATAAAAAGAGCGTGGTTGAGAGAGCAGAAGAGGGTGTTTTGAAATGGTTTGGTCACATGGAGAGAATGAGTGAGGAAAGATTGACCAAGAGGATATATGTGTCGGAGGTGGAGGGAACGAGGAGAAGAGGGAGACCAAATTGGAGGTGGAAAGATGGAGTGAAAAAGATTTTGTGTGATCGGGGCCTGAACATGCAGGAGGGTGAAAGGAGGGCAAAGAATAGAGTGAATGGAGCCCATGTGTTTACCGGGTACGTACTGCAGTGGATTTTATCAACATGGTAAAGGGGGTTTGGGGTTGGGGGATTTCTTTTTCTGTTTCCTTGGGTACCTCGCAAACCGGAGACGCGAAAAAAAAAAAAAAAAAAAAAAAAATTAATATATTTTATATAAATATATATATTAATATATAATATATATATATATTTAATAAATAATAAATTTTTTTTTTTTTTTTCTTTCGCGTCTCCGCTTTCATACGCAAAGGGAAAAAGACGAAGAAATGGCCCAACCCCCCCCCCCTACACAGAAAAAAACTCCAAACCCCCAAAAAATACAACCTACACAGCTTTCCCTGGTTTACCCCCAAACCTTCACGCTTATTCAATCCCCCGACGCCCCGTCACCCCGGGATACCACATCGTCCAATTCACTCTATTCCTGCCCTCCTTCACCTTCTGGCATGTTCAGGCCCCGATCACACAAAATCTTTTTCACACCATCCTTTCACCTCCAATTTGGTCTCCCTCTTCTCTCGTTCCCTCCACCTCCGACACATATATCCTCTTGGTCAATCTTTCCTCACTCATCTCTCCATGTGCCCAAACCACTTCAAAACACCCTCTTCTGCTCTCTCGACCACGCTCTTTTTATTTCCACACATCTCTCTTACCCTTACGTTACTTACTCGATCAAACCACCTCACACCACACATTGTCCTCAAACATCTCATTTCCAGCACATCCATCCTCCTGCGCACAACTCTATCCATAGCCCACGCCTCGCAACCATACAACATTGTTGGAACCACTATTCCTTCAAACATACCCACTTTTGCTTTCCGAGATAATGTTCTCGACTTCCACACATTCTTCAAGGCTCCCAGAATTTTCGCCCCCTCCCTCACCCTATGATCCACTTCCGCTTCCATGGTTCCATCCGCTGCCAGATCCACTCCCAGATATCTAAAACACTTCACTTCCTCCAGTTTTTCTCCATTCAAACTCACCTCCCAATTGACTTGACCCTCAACCCTACTGTACCTAATAACCTTGCTCTTATTCACATTTACTCTTAACTTTCTTCTTCCACACACTTTACCAAACTCAGTCACCAGCTTCTGCAGTTTCTCACATGAATCAGCCACCAGCGCTGTATCATCAGCGAACAACAACTGACTCACTTCCCAAGCTCTATCATCCCCAACAGACTTCATACTTGCCCCTCTTTCCAAAACTCTTGCATTTACCTCCCTAACAACCCCATCCATAAACAAATTAAACAACCATGGAGACATCACACACCCCTGCCGCAAACCTACATTCACTGAGAACCAATCACTTTCCTCTCTTCCTACACGTACACATAGCCTTACATCCTCGATAAAAACTTTTCACTGCTTCTAACAACTTTCCTCCCACACCATATATTCTTAATACCTTCCACAGAGCATCTCTATCAACTCTATCATATGCCTTCTCCAGATCCATAAATGCTACATACAAATCCATTTGCTTTCTAAGTATTTCTCACATACATTCTTCAAAGCAAACACCTGATCCACACATCCTCTACCACTTCTGAAACCACACTGCTCTTCCCCAATCTGATGCTCTGTACATGCCTTCACCCTCTCAATCAATACCCTCCCATATAATTTACCAGGAATACTCAACAAACTTATACCTCTGTAATTTGAGCACTCACTCTTATCCCCTTTGCCTTTGTACAATGGCACTATGCACGCATTCCGCCAATCCTCAGGCACCTCACCATGAGTCATACATACATTAAATAACCTTACCAACCAGTCAACAATACAGTCACCCCTTTTTTAATAAATTCCACTGCAATACCATCCAAACCTGCTGCCTTGCCGGCTTTCATCTTCCGAAAAACTTTCACTACCTCTTCTCTGTTTACCAAATCATTTTCCCTAACCCTCTCACTTTGCACACCACCTCGACCAAAACACCCTATATCTGCCACTCTATCATCAAACACATTCAGCAAACCTTCAAAATACTCACTCCATCTCCTTCTCACATCACCACTACTTGTTATCACCTCCCCATTTGCGCCCTTCACTGAAGTTCCCATTTGCTCCCTTGTCTTACGCACTTTATTTACCTCCTTCCAGAACATCTTTTTATTCTCCCTAAAATTTAATGATACTCTCTCACCCCAACTCTCATTTGCCCTTTTTTTCACCTCTTGCACCTTTCTCTTGACCTCCTGTCTCTTTCTTTTATACATATATATATATATATATATATATATATATATATATATATATATATATATATATATATATATATATATATATATATATATATATATATATATATTTTTTTTTTGCTTTGTACTCTGTATATATTTATATATATATATATATATATAATATATATATATATATATATATATATATATATATATATATTATTATATATATATATATATATATATATAATATATATATATATATATATATATATATATAATATTATATATATATATAATATTTATAATAATTTTCATTTCAACTATTCGCCATTTCCCGCATTACGAGGTAGCGTTTAAGAACAGACGACTGGGCCTTTGAGGTACTATCCTCACCTGGCCCGCCTTCTCTGTCACTCTTTGGGAAAAATATTTGGGAAGAGGCAGTGTGGTTTCAGAATGATAGAGGATGTGAGGATCAGGTATTTGCTTTGAAGAATGTATTGTGAGAAAATCTAGAAAAGCAAATGGATTTGTATGTACATTTAATGATCTTGGAGAAGGCAAAATGATAGAGTTGATGGCGATGCTCTGTGGAAAAGGTATTTAAGAATATATGGTGTGAGGAGGCAAGTTGTTTAGAAAGCAGAGAAAAGTTTTATATATTAATATAATATATATAATATATATATATATATATATATAATAATATTATATTATATATATATATATATAATATATGTATTGGTGCGAGGCGTGGGCTATGGATAGAGATGTGCGCAGGAGGATGGAGTGCTGAAATGAGATGTTGAGGACCATGTGTGGTGTGAGGTGGTTTGGCGAGTGAGTAACGTAAGGGTAAGAGAATGTGTTGAAAATAAAAAGAGCGTGGTTGAGAGAGCCAGAAGAGGGTGTTTTGAAATGGTTTGGGCCACATGGAAGAATGAGTGAGGAAAGATTGAAACAAGAGGATTTAATGTGTCGGAGGTGGAGGGGAACGCGGGAGAAGAGGGAGACCAAATTGGAGGTGGAAAGATGGAGTGGAAAAAGATTTTGTGTGATCGGGGCCTGAACTGCAGGAGGGTAAAAAGGAGGGCAAGGAATAGAGTGAATTGGAGCGATGGTGGTATACAGGGGTTGACGTGCTGTCAGTGGATAGCATCAAGGCTGTGATGAAGCTCTGGGGTAAACCATGGGAAAAGCTGTGTAGGTATGTATATTAGCGTGTGTGGACGTATGTACATGTGTAATGGGGGGGGGGGTTGGCCATTTCTTTCGTCAGTTTTTCCTAGCGCTACATCGCAAACGCGGAGACAGCGACAAAGATAAAAAAAACAAAAAAAAAAAAAAAAAAAAATATATATATATATAGAGTGGTAAGTGAGAACGGAGATGGGTGAGTATTTAGAAGATTTGTTGAATTGTTTTTATTATATAGAAATGGCAGATATAGGGTGTTTTTGGGTCGAGGTGGTTTCAAAGTGCGAGGGCTAAGGGAAAATGAGGTTGGTAAACCAGAGAAAGAGGTAGTAAAAGGCACTTTGCGAAGAAATGAAAGCTCGGAAAAAGGCAAGCAGGTTTGGATGGTAATGCAGTGAATTTTTTAAAAAAAAGGGGGTGATGTAATTGTTGACTGGTTGTAAGGTATTTAATGTATGTATGACTCATGTGGTGAGGTGCCTGAGGATTGGCGGAATGCGTGCATAGTGCCATTGTACAAAGGCAAAGGGGATAAGAGTGATTGCTCAAATTACAGAGGTATAAGTTTGTTGAGTATTCCTGGCAAATTATATGGGAGGGTATTGATTGAGAGGGTGAAGGCATGTACAGAGCATCAGATTGGGGAAGAGCAGTGTGGTTTCAGAACTGGTAGAGGATGTGTGGATCAGGTGTTTGCTTTGAAGAATGTATGTGAGAAATACTTAGAAAAGCAAATGGATTTGTATGTAGCATTTATGGATCTGGAGAACGCATATGATAGAGTTGATAGAGATGCTCTGTGGAAGGTATTAAGAATATATGGTGTGGGAGGCAAGTTGTTAGAAGCAGTGAAAAGATTTTATCGAGGATGAAAGGCATGTGTACGTGTAGGAAGAGAGGAGAGTGAATGGTTCTCTGTGAATGTAGGTTTGCGGCAGGGGTGTGTGATGTCTCCATGGTTGTTTAATTTGTTTATGGATGGGGTTGTTAGGGAGGTGAATGCAAGAGTTTTGGAAAGAGGGGCAAGTATGAAGTCTGTTGGGGATGAGAGAGCTTGGGAAGTGAGTCAGTTGTTGTTCGCTGATGATACAGCGCTGGTGGCTGATTCATGTGAGAAACTGCAGAAGCTGGTGACTGAGTTTGGTAAAGTGTGTGAAAGAAGAAAGTTAAGAGTAAATGTGAATAAGAGCAAGGTTATTAGGTACAGTAGGGTTGAGGGTCAATTCAATTGGGAGGTGAGTTTGAATGGAGAAAAACTGGAGGAAGTGAAGTGTTTTAGATATCTGGGAGTGGATCTGGCAGCGGATGGAACCATGGAAGCGGAAGTGGATCATAGGGTGTGGG
>NC_092266.1:4862485-4872485 GCF_036320965.1 Panulirus ornatus
GTTGATAGAGATGCTCTGTGGAAGGTATTAAGAATATATGGTGTGGGAGGCAAGTTGTTAGAAGCAGTGAAAAGTTTTTATCGAGGATGTAAGGCATGTGTACGTGTAGGAAGAGAGGAAAGTGATTGGTTGTCGGTGAATGTAGGTTTGCGGCAGGGGTGTGTGATGTCTCCATGGTTGTTTAATTTGTTTATGGATGGGGTTGTTAGGGAGGTGAATGCAAGAGTTTTGGAAAGAGGGGCAAGTATGAAGTCTTTTGGGGATGAGAGAGCTTGGGAAGTGAGTCAGTTGTTGTTCGCTGATGATACAGCGCTGGTGGCTGATTCATGTGAGAAACTGCAGAAGCTGGTGACTGAGTTTGGTAAAGTGTGTGAAAGAAGAAAGTTAAGAGTAAATGTGAATAAGAGCAAGGTTATTAGGTACAGTAGGGTTGAGGGTCAAGTCATATATATATATATATATATATATATATATATATATATATATATATATATATATATATATATATATATATATATATATATATATATATATATATATATATATATATATATATATATATATATATATATATATATATATTGGTGATTGGGAATACCTTGTTCAAAAAGAGAGATGTACATAAGTATACGTATGTAAGTAGGAAAGATGGCCAGAGAGCGTTATTGGATTACGTGTTGATTGATAATCGGCGTGTGGAGGCGAAGGTGAAGATTTGTAGAGGTTTTCAGAAAAGAAGAGAGAATGTTGGAGTGAAGAGAGTGTTGCTTGTGGAGGCGAAAATGAAGATATGTAGAGGTTTTCAGAAGAGAGAATGTTGAAATGAAGAGAGTGGTGAGAGTAAGAGAGCTCGGGAAGGAGACTTGCTTGAGGAAGTACCAGGAGAGACTGGGTACAGAATGGAAAAAGGTGAATCAAAGGACGTAAGGGGAGTATGGGAAAGAAATGGGATGTATTTAGGGAAACATTGATTGCTTGCGCAAAAGATGCTTGTGGCATGAGAAGCGTGGGAGGTAGGTAGATTAGACAGGGTAGTGAGTGGAGAAATGAAGAAGTAAGATTATTAGTGAATGAGAAAAGAGAGGCATTTGGACAATTTTTGCAGGGAAATAATGCAAATGACTGGGAGATGTATAAAAGAAGGAGGCGACAGGTCAAGAGAAAAGTGCAAGAGGTGAAAAAAAAGGGCAAATGAGAGTTGGGTTGAGAGAGTATCTTTAAATTTTAGGAAGAATAAAAAGATGTTTTGGAAGGAGGTAGATAAAGTGCGTAAGACAAAGGAACAAATGGGAACTTCAGTGAAGGGGGCTACTGGGGAGGTGATAACAAGTAGTGGTGATGTGAGAAGGAAATCATTTGGATTGGTTCTTGCCGCTCGTGTCTCGACCACGTGGTGACCACGTGGTTGATGGAGGATTAACCGCCAGGCCGTAAGAAGAGAGAAGAAAGAAGAGAGAAGACAGAAGAAAGAAGATAGAAGACAGAAGAAAGAAGTAAGAAGATAGAAGACAGAAGAAAGAAGATAGAGGACAGAAGAGAGAAGACAGAAGAGAGAAAACCGAAGAAAGAAGTGGATTGTAACATTGGCTCCCACGTTGGTCCATCCCGTGGGAGACAGTTACTGTGAACCGACCGGTGACCTGACCACCACCACCTGACCTCACCACCACCCTCGCCGCTCCCTACTCCCCCGCGTTGCCTCCAGTCCATCTTTCTCATCCAACTTTTATTTCATTTTTTTTATCATCCATCATCCATCTCTCGACCGTTTGGTTTGAGCAATCTCTACCCCAGCTTCCCCACCCCATTCTGGAAAACTCATTTTCCTGAGGAGCGGAGGCTGGAGTGGACCTGTTCTCACCTGACGGGGTGGAGACCCTCACACTCTCTCTTACCTCTCCCTACCTTGGACCGTCGAGCGTCCCACACCCACGTTTTCAAGCACTAGGACACTGATGCCACCAACTATCTCTTACCTCTCCCTACCTTGGACCGTCGAGCGTCCCACACCCACGTTTTCAAGCACTAGGACACTGATGCCACCAACATGCCGCCCGACATACGACTTAAATTTATAAAAACTGATTGTCCCCCCACCCCGCCCCCCTTCCACGTTCGAACTTCTGTCCATCGTTTTGAAGACCACTCAGATCCGTCCTACTAGGGTAATTCAATTCCCTACGAATAAATATCAATTTAAAATTTGCTTGGGCAAAGATAGTAATTTACAAGGAGGCACACCAGGTACAGAATCGATAATAAGCACACATGATGATATATATGGAGTGAACACTGTCATCACTACTCTTGCTACTACTGTAATAACAATACAAGAAGTAATGCCTCTTTACGTTTTCATGTACAGTGTCACCTTGGCTTATACTGTTAAGAACGATAAGATTACTCGAATTTGTTTCTAAAATGTGATAATTTTCACGACTGTTGTGTTGTCCAGCATTAAAAGCAAGCTTGAAAGCAACCCAAGGCTTCAGGAATTACTCTTATTCTGATATCTTTATATCGTCTTCTGATACATAGGTTTTCGAGACTGGCTCGTTGCATGTAAGAGAAATATAATCCTTGCGAAACAATTTTTCTTACCTTATGAAGACGTACAATTAGAATCAGTACAATGTGACGGTTGTAAGTGTGGCAGCAGCTGCCGCGACCTGTCATGATAATCCATAACTATGCATTCATTTTCTGTCTTAGAGTCATATTACGGCAGCATAACACAAGTGTTCAGTTTCCTTTCATAAACTTAGGATACTCTGCCAATGTTATGAAACTGATAGATATGTAATGATTCTGATGCTGTACGAACACATACATCCTGGCTACAATGGCTGTAGAGTGAGACCTGCAAATGTTTACTCAGGAGGTGAACATATGTATATCAAAGGTAGTTATAATCATTAATGTGTTTTTTGTATGTCAAAGGCTCCAGTCATGGAAAATATCCTCATGAAGTCAGGCTTTGAGAGAAATACGAAGCAAGTGAAAAAGAGGATAAGAATAAATAAAGGCATAAGATTTCTTTTATGGAATATAAGAACATGCCTTTTGCTCAGGTCCAGGTCGTAATTGTTGTGAGAAACACGAGAAGGTACAGAGCTTCAATGATTAGAAGTTAAGGGATGAATACACACATCACATATACCTAACCCCATTTGAGCTGCCATGGGCCACAATATAGAAATTAATATAAAAAAGGATGTAGATGATGTAGGGATATATGCGGTTGCCATGGAAAGAAAATTCTAATTTTGTCTTTTATCTAAGATAGCTTAAAAGCGACAGAAAATGGAATTCTACGCCAAAATGGTATTGATATATGTTTAAACAATGGCTGGAGATAATGCTAACCTTGAGTTATATCGTCCTAAACAAGGAACAAAGAAGGAAGAAGAATTTGACATTTTTGCCCACTGTTGTTTCGCTCTCAGTTTACAGTCTCACCACAGGTTTAACACCTGATGGACATGTTAATTGTTGATAGTGAAGGAGGAGACCTGTCTGAGCTTACCCCACAATCTCAATTTATTTTTGAGACGTGTTTAGTAATTAAGGTTAAGGTAGTGATTGGGTCATTCCTATATAGAGGTTGTCACCTCCTCTCTGATAATATCTTCCTCTGCATAACAACTTTGTATTTTGTAAAGGAGAAATAATCCCATTATGTACACATGATTAAACCATTCCTACAGGATAAGTGATCCTCTTATTCAATATAACATGATACTTCTCCAGTTTAACCCTCGCGGGACAAATCTTTATATACATTAACTCACGTTCCTCTGTGGCATATCTTGACCCACCTGTACTTTGTTTTAGTTATATATCAACACTATCATTTATGGACGATGATAACTGTCTATGTTTGACAGTTCTACATTCAAATCAAATTTTGTTTATGATAACCTTTTTATTCATGATAGATTACATCGTTTAGTTCCCTGTTTATGACTACAACAACAACTTCAGTGAGATGAATCATCTCATGATCAATCCAGTCACAATTGCTCCTGACATCTGTTACATAACTTAAGTTCCATGAATATGATGGTAACGTGAAAGTATAATGGTTTCATTTCTTGATGTTGCAATATATCCTTGAAAACGATAACTCTTCTCTTCTGTATAGGATAAATAATTTGACAGTGTTAATTCTGATTAACAAACTATCCTTGGTATTCTAGCAATTGCCGAAATCAAAACAGGAAAAAATTCTCCATGACTGTCATTAATTACTGTGTACAAGAAAGTGATGGAAAATCTAATATCTTAACCATACTTTATAATGACTTCTAAATTTGAAGCGACATTCATGCCATTAGGTAAAGAGATTAGGAGTCATGGAAATCAGTTGGCCATTCCTTATCGAAAGATATAAGGAAATGCATAAGATATAGTGAGGACTGTTTATATCCCTGGTAAATAAACAACGGTTGAAATGAAAATGTTCGGGTGGTTATGGACTTTTGAAGAAGTTGATGGTAACTGATAAACGTAAGAGATTATTCAAGATAGTTTGGATGATGATATGTAATATGAGTAGGAATAATTACTTTTGTTTTCAGGTAACTTCAATATGAGCGTACATGCAAAGCATCAAGCTATCATTATGTGTTGAAGCGTGTGGTTGTGCTCAGTCTATATTGCCATACTAGATTTAACTTTAATACAGGTCACACAGTAGGTCAAGGGACCGTGGTGGTGAAAGTTATTTCTGCTTACAAAACAGAGTAACAGAGTTGATTTATGTTTGGACTAAGGCAAGAGACCGCTCCAACCTAGAGTTATGTCATTTCAAGTAAAGAAGAAAATGAAGAAAAGCTTAAAAAAAGAAATATTGTGACATTTTTACTTATATTACGTATTTTGCTTTCTCTCTGTACTGTTACACCGTGTTCACTTCTGCTGGATGTGCAAACAACAAGTCTTGAACTTAATGGTCTCTTTATACTTATTCTACAGTAAAATCGTATCGATATAGAATAATTTCTTATCATACTAATACAGATTAAACTTCTTCAAATCAACGATAATTGCCAAACATTCTCGCTTGGTGAGAGAGTACCTGGTCTCTCCAAGGCTCCAAATTTCGACCAGCATATCCCACAAGGAAGACATTCATTAAACTGGAGCAGAGCAGCTCCTATTGCCTCCAGCTGTACCTCAAACAGTGGGTGAAATCCTGCGTTCTGAGGATAGGATGTGAAATTATACATCTTGGCGTGTTAAAGGCATCCAGATGTCTGTTCTTCCACTAAAATTTAAAAGGAGAACCTGATTTTAACAGATCTGTGAGAGAAGATGTACCACGTGAATAATGTGGTATACATCATTGCTACCATCCTGTAAGACCCGAAGAGAAAAACGACCTTAATTGTTTCATGGTCACAGATAGGGATGACCTCATGATCCTGTCGATTGTGTCACATTGGGAGCAAAGGTTACTTGACCTATTGTGTGACCCAGAACGTCACTAGTTTTGTACCCCAGTAAGCATTTTGATGGTCGAACTATTAACCTTCATTATGTGGTCCGTTCAAACTGCATCCTCAGCATTCAAACCTGATCCTCCCACTTTACTGTGTGACCAAGTATAGTACATAAGGCTGAAGGAGAATTGATAAGAGACGTAAGAGAACTGCTGGGGAGGAACATTCCCAGGGGCATGGAGGGCGTACTCACTCTCGAGACACAGCATGTTTTCCTGTGGTCTGACCTGAATATCAAAGCAAGCGATACGAACTAAATATAAGCGAGTTGCCACAGTGACCACACCTGCAGCTGTGGTGTCACACAAAACCATAGTTTCTTTTTCTTTAAAGTAATATGCAGGTCAAGATGTTTCATAATAGAAAGACTATCTATTATCTTATCAGTGTATTGGGATAATTGCAACCGATTCTCCGGCAGCGTCAAAATAATCAATTACTACACTCTGATTCGGATGTCAGACTGATACACCGGTCTATCATTAGCTCCCTTATCAAATATAATTCTCATTACATATGATTCTGTTCCCTATACTGAAGGAGAGTATAGTGAAGTGCTGGACACATTATAGACATGACTATCTTGAATCAGCGTTGTGTAGCTACACTAAGAAGTATGATATCTTACTTCATGAATAAAAAAGTAATGCAAATTTAAGGATCTACGTCAAATACCATGATACCTCAGATGTTTTATGTTACTGTATACCTTTGCTTCATACATAAAACTTGTGGTAAATGGAAACTGTATTGTATGTTAAGAAGGTAAGCCTTAGATGTAGATCACACTGCTGTCATGGGAGAGTTATTGGCTACTATTGCCATAAGACTGGTAAGGTTCTGTCCCAACAGTCACAGTCGTTCAGGAACAAGATAAGGTTATTCACAGAGAAAATAATATGTGTGTCAATGGCGCAGTACAAGTGGAAATCCTGTTATAAAATGCGGGAGAAAAAGCTTACAGCACCTGAAGCAGATACACTGCATCATAATGCCAGATACAGTGTGTTGTACATTCACATATAGAGGCAACTCTGTATGGTAGTCATAAGTCTCTTTATACGATTCATCCCCTAATGTTGGATATACCTTTGATAGAGCTGGAAATAATCAAATAACCTTGGAAGGAGTGGCAACAGGCAAACAGGTTACATGTCAGCTAATAGCCAGTCACACTATAACGACATCATTGTGTGAGTTAGAATACGGTTACTTCTGTGTTTGCTCTGGGTCTAGGTGACCTTAACTTAGTGGAGAACATTGCTGAAGGTAACACGGGTAGCGGTGAAGTCCATAAATAATTCATTGTATCAACCGTTCACATCAAGAATCTTAATCAACAAATAGTAAAAAGATATAATGATCTTGTTAGTGATCCAACAACTGAATGGATAAGTCAATGAAGTGTAGTAATCTTATTACAATGGACGTAGTGTTTACATACGACGGTGTTTATCTATCTATCCATTTATCTATATGTCTACAGTTTTATCTATCTATCTATCTATCTATCTATCTATCTATCCAGCCAAAAATCGTTTCGCCTCCTCGGGTGAGCCAGGGGTGCAGGGTCTTGCGGTTACGGGTGCGAGACCCCATTTTAAGGCCCAACTCATTCCTCCACGAATCTCCAACCCCAGAGGAAACTACCCACCGAAGGTGGGCCTCACTACCCATCTGGATCTATGGGTTAGCAAGGGTTCACTGTCCCGGGACCCAAGAAAACTGTTTGGTCTGAACATGATGTTCTCAGTGGTATACGAGGGTCTAATGCCACGACTGTAGTGGTCCTTCAGCATATGCCTACCAAGACCAGAGAAAACCATAATGATTTCGAAATAAAGATAATTAGAACTTGATTAAGAAATATAGGTTTTATTGCAGAGTTTAATGAGAACTTGAGAGTTGACAGAGATAAAGATAAAACTCATTTGTCTGATCAAAGGACAAAATGTTTGTGTTGTTACTCAAGAGACGTAACACAGTTACTCGACGCTGATCATTCACTGATAGGAAGAACTTTAACCCTGCCGCGCCAGGACCTGAGGGGAGAGAGGTATAAGATATAAGATAATCGTACATACGACAATAATCATTCACCGATGATAAGAAACTAAAACCACCAGAAACAAGATCTGAAGATGAACCTACATTATGACACCTTACTAACCATGTCGTCTAGTGGAGCAGTGTGGCCGTAGAGCTCCTCTTACCTGGCCACTCCTGAGCTTCCCTCACTCCCACACTCGCCTCTCCTGTCTTCTCCAGAAGTTGTCATTCTCCTCCCACACACACATTCCTCTACAGTAACGCATAATTATTTTTACTTTGACGTTGCTATGAACTGGATGAAAAATGTTAAGAGTCAATACACATGGAATCATTAACAAGATACAACACACTACAAAACTAAAGATTCTCCATCACCAGGTCAAACTTCTGGTGAAGTTAATTAGCACAGAGGGTCGAGCATTCTCCTAGGGGTGCATTTCCCATTATGGAAACTTCCAAACTTATTATGACCAGTTCCCCATTATCCCAATGGGTGATGACTTCTCTTGTTAACTTCATCTCCTCTGACACACCAAGTGCAGCTCTGTACAACATTGCTTTTCTCCCGTCTCGTTTGCCAATACAATATCATGGTTTCTTACCCCCCCAAAGTGAGCTTAAGTGGTGCTAGGATACATAAGAGCGTATAAGATGGTTGTGATATCACGTAACTTTAATTGTTCGTGATGGTTAAGGTGAATCCACAACCCCTGACATAAAGATATTATAGTACAAATAAGCCTTCCATAAGTATGGAATTCCCTATTCGATCCTTGTGGTAAGATTTCTTAGTCTTGATAATATATTTCTGTGTGGAGTCAGTGTACAGAAGCTTTAGTATTGTTGAATTACTAAAATCACTAAGATTTACGAAAATAGACAAAGAAGAAAATCCACCGTGAAATTCCTTCAAACTGTTTCAGTAATAAGGCAAGTTTGAACAGTAATTCAATTAGAATCTCTCTCCACCCCTTCTCTCTCTCTCTCTCTCTCTCTCTCTCTCTCTCTCTCTCTCTCTCTCTCTCTCTCTCTCTCTCTCTCTCTCTCTCTCTCTCTCTCTCTCTCTCTCTCTCTCAAATTGGAGGGGGAAAGATGGAGTGAAAAAGATTTTGAGTGATCGGGGCCTGAACATGCAGAAAGGTGAAAGGCGTGCAAGGAATAGAGTGAATTGGAACGATGTGGTATACCGGGGTCGACGTGCTGTCAGTGGATTGAACGAAGGCATGTGAAGCGTCTGGGGTAAACCATGGAAAGCTCTGTGGGGCCTGGATGTGGAAAGGGAGCTGTGGTTTCAGTGTTTTATTACATGGCAGCTAGAGACTGAGTGTGAACGAGTGTGGCCTTTGATGTCTTTTTCCTAGCGCTAGCTGTGGGTGGGTTTGGCTATTCTTTCGTCTCTTTCCTTGCGCGCCCTCGCTAACGCGGGAGACAGCGACAAAGCTATACACACACATATATATATACCTCGCAAACGCGGGAGACAGCGACAAAGCAAAAAAAAAAAAAAAAAAAAAGGTCAAGCAAATGAGTGAGGAAAGATTGACCAAGAGGATATATGTGTCGGAGGTGGAGGGAACGAGAAGTGGGAGACCAAATTGGAGGTGGAAAGATGGAGTGAAAAAGATTTTGAGTGATCGGGGCCTGAACATGCAGTAGGGTGAAAGGCGGGCAAGGAATAGAGTGAATTGGATTGATGTGGTATACCGGGGTTGACGTGCTGTCAGTGGATTGAATCAGGGCATGTGAAGCGTCTGGGGTAAACCATGGAAAGTTGTGTGGGGCCTGGATGTGGAAAGTGAGCTGTGGTTTCGGGCATTATTGCATGACAGCTAGAGACTGAGTGTGAACGAATGGGGCCTTTGTTGTCTTTTCCTAGTGCTACCTCGCACACATGAGAGGGGAGGGGGATGGTGTTCCATGTGTGGCGAGGTGGCGATGGGAATGAATAAAGGTAGACAGTGTGAATTGTGTGCATGGGTATATATGTATGTGTCTGTGTGTGTGTATATATATGTGTACATTGAGATATATAGGTATGTATATTTGCGTGTGTGGCCGTGTATGTATATACATGTGTATGGGGGTGGGTTGGGCCATTTCTTTCGTCTGTTTCGTGGCGCTACCTCGCAGACGCGGGAGACAGCGACAAAGCAAAATAATAATAATAATAAAAAAAAAATATATATATATATATATATATATATATATATATATATATATATATATATATATATATATATATATATATATATATATATATATATATATATATATATATATATATGAAAGCTAGACACTGAGTGTGAACGAATGGAGCCTTTGCTGTCTTTTCCTAGCGCTACCTCGCACACATGAGGGAAGAAGGAGTTGTGATTTCATGTGTGGCGGGGTGGCGATGGGAATGAATAAAGGCAGACATAAATATATATGTATATGTCTTTGTG
>NC_092266.1:4877485-4879257 GCF_036320965.1 Panulirus ornatus
AAATATATATAATAACAAAGAGATAGAGAGAGAGAGAGAGAGAGAGAGAGAGAGAGAGAAAGAGAGAGAGATGAAAGCCGCAAGGCAGCTTGTTTGGATTGTATTGCAGTGGAATTTATTAAAAATGGGGTGACTGTATTGTTGACTCGTTGGTAAGGATTTTTAATGTATGGATGACTCATGGTGAGGTGCCTGAGGATTGCGGAATGCTTGCTTAGTGCCATAATATAAAGGCAAAGGGGATAAAAGTGAGTGCTCAAATTACAGAGGTACAAGTTTGTTGAGTATTCCTGGGAAATTATATAGGAGGGTATTGATTGAGAGGGTGAGGGCATGTACAGAGCATCAGAATGGAGAGGAGCAGTGTGGTTTTAGAAATGGTAGAGGATGTGTGGGTCAGGTGTTTGCTTTGAAGAATGTATGTGACAAATACTTAGAAAAGCAAATGGATTTGTATGTACCATTTATGGATCTGGAGAAGGCATATCATAGAGTTGATAGAGATGCTCTGTGGAAGGTATTAAGAATATATGGCGTGTGAGGCAAGTTGTTAGTAGAAGTGAAAAGTTTTTATCGAGGATGTAATGCATGTGTACGTGTAGGAAGAGAGGAAAGTTATTGGTTCTCAGTGAATGTTGGTTTGCGGCAGGGGTGTGTGGTTCTTCCATGGTTGTTTAAAAAAATTGTTTATGGATGTGGTTGTTAGGGAGGTGAATGCAACAGTTTTGGAAAGAGGGACAAGTATGCAGTCTCTTGTGGATGAGAGAGCTTGGGAAGTGAGTCAGTTGTTCGCTGATGATACAGGGCTGGTGGATGATTCGTGTGAGAAACTGCAGAAGCTGGTGACTGAGTTTAGTAAAGTGTGTGAAAGAAGAAAGCTGAGAGTAAATGTGAATAAGAGCAAGATTATTAGGTACAGTAGGTTTGAGGGATAAGTCAAATGGGAGGTAAGTTTGAATGGAGAAAAACTGGAGGAAGTGAAGCATTTTTGATATATGGGAGTGGATTTGGCAGTGGATAAAACCATGGAAGCGGAAGTGAATCATACGGTGGGGGAGGGGGCGAAAGTTTTGGGAGCGTTGAAGAGTCTGTGGAAGTCGAGAACATTATCACGGAAAGCAAAAATGGGTATGTTTGAAGGAATATTGGTTCCAACAATATTATATGGTTGCGAAGCGTACACTAAAGCTAGAGTTTTGCGGAGGTTGGTGGATGTGCTGCAAATGAGATGTCTGAGGACAATATGTGATGTGAGGTGGTTTGATGAAGTAAGTAATAATAGGGTAAGAGAGATGTGTGGTAATGAAGAGAGTGTGGTTGAGACAGCAGCAGAGGGTGTTTTGAAATGGTTTGGTCACATGGAGAGAATGAGTAAGGAAAGATTGACGCGGAGGATATATGTGTCAGAGGTGGAAGGAACGAGGAGGAGTGGGAATCCAAATTGGAGGTGAAAAGATGGGGTGAAAAAGATTTTGATGATCGAGACCTGAACATGCAGGAGGGTTAAAGGCGTGCAAGGAATAGAGTGAATTGGAACGATGTGGTATACCTGGGTCGACGTGCTGTCAATGGATTGAACCAGGGTATGTAAAGCGTCTGGGGTAAACCATGGAAAGTTCTGTGGGGCCTCGATAAGGAAAGGGAGCTGTGGTTTCGGTCCATTATACATGACAGCTGAGTGTGAATCAATGTGGCCTTTGTTGTCTTTTCCTACCGCTACCTCGCGTATGTTGTCTTCCTAGCGCTACCTCGCGCACATGAGGGGGGAGGGG
>NC_092266.1:4881857-4916857 GCF_036320965.1 Panulirus ornatus
CTACCCCAGCTTCCCCACCCCATTCTGGAAAACTCATTTTCCTGAGGAGCGGAGGCTGGAGTGGACCTGTTCTCACCTGACGGGGTGGAGACCCTCACACTCTCTCTTACCTCTCCCTACCTTGGACCGCTGAGCCTCCCACACCCACGTTTTCAAGCACTAGGACACTGATGCCACCAACTATCTCTTACCTCTCCCTACCTTGGACCGTCGAGCGTCCCACACCCACGTTTTCAAGCACTAGGACACTGATGCCACCAACATGCCGCCCGACATACGACTTAAATTTATAAAAACTGATTGTCCCGCACCCCGCCCTCCTTCCACGTTCGAACTCCTGTCCATCGTTTTGAAGACCACTCAGATCCGTCCCACTAGGGTAATTCAATTCCCTACGAATAAATATCAATTTAAAATTTACTTGGGCAAAGATAGTAATTTACAAGGAGGCATACCAGGTACAGAATCGATAATAAGCACACATGATGATATATATGGAGTGAACACTGTCATCACTACTCTTGCTACTACTGTAATAACAATACAAGAAGTAATGCCTCTTTACGTTTTCATGTACAGTGTCACCTTGGCTTATACTGTTAAGAACGATAAGATTACTCGAATTTGTTTCTAAAATGTGATAATTTTCACGACTGTTGTGTTGTCCAGCATTAAAAGCAAGCTTGAAAGCAACCCAAGGCTTCAGGAATTACTCTTATTCTGATATCTTTATATCGTCTTCTGATACATAGGTTTTCGAGACTGGCTCGTTGCATGAAGGAGAAATATAATCCTTGCGAAACAATTTTTCTTACCTTATGAAGACGTACAATTAGAATCAGTACAATGTGACGGTTGTAAGTGTGGCAGCAGCTGCCGCGACCTGTCATGATAATCCATAACTATGCATTCATTTTCTGTCTTAGAGTCATATTACGGCAGCATAACACAAGTGTTCAGTTTCCTTTCATAAACTTAGGATACTCTGCCAATGTTATGAAACTGATAGATATGTAATGATTCTGATGCTGTACGAACACATACATCCTGGCTACAATGGCTGTAGAGTGAGACCTGCAAATGTTTACTCAGGAGGTGAACATATGTATATCAAAGGTAGTTATAATCATTAATGTGTTTTTTGTATGTCAAAGGCTCCAGTCATGGAAAATATCCTCATGAAGTCAGGCTTTGAGAGAAATACGAAGCAAGTGAAAAAGAGGATAAGAATTAATAAAGGCATAAGATTTCTTTTATGGAATATAAGAACATGCCTTTTGCTCAGGTCCAGGTCGTAATTGTTGTGAGAAACACGAGAAGGTACAGAGCTTCAATGATTAGAAGTTAAGGGATGAATACACACATCACATATACCTAACCCCATTTGAGCTGCCATGGGCCACAATATAGAAATTAATATAAAAAAGGATGTAGATGGATGTAGGGATATATGCGGTTGCCATGGAAAGAAAATTCTAATTTTGTCCTTTATCTAAGATAGCTTAAAAGCGACAGAAAATGGAATTCTACGCCAAAATGGTATTGATATATGTTTAAACAATGGCTGGAGATAATGCTAACCTTGAGTTATATCGTCCTAAACAAGGAACAAAGAAGGAAGAAGAATTTGACATTTTTGCCCACTGTTGTTTCGCTCTCAGTTTACAGTCTCACCACAGGTTTAACACCTGATGGACATGTTAATTGTTGATAGTGAAGGAGGAGACCTGTCTGAGCTTACCCCACAATCTCAATTTATTTTTGAGACGTGTTTAGTAATTAAGGTTAAGGTAGTGATTGGGTCATTCCTATATAGAGGTTGTCACCTCCTCTCTGATAATATCTTCCTCTGCATAACAACTTTGTATTTTGTAAAGGAGAAATAATCCCATTATGTACACATGATTAAACCATTCCTACAGGATAAGTGATCCTCTTATTCAATATAACATGATACTTCTCCAGTTTAACCCTCGCGGGACAAATCTTTATATACATTAACTCACGTTCCTCTGTGGCATATCTTGACCCACCTGTACTTTGTTTTAGTTATATATCAACACTATCATTTATGGACGATGATAACTGTCTATGTTTGACAGTTCTACATTCAAATCAAATTTTGTTTATGATAACCTTTTTATTCATGATAGATTACATCGTTTAGTTCCCTGTTTATGACTACAACAACAACTTCAGTGAGATGAATCATCTCATGATCAATCCAGTCACAATTGCTCCTGACATCTGTTACATAACTTAAGTTCCATGAATATGATGGTAACGTGAAAGTATAATGGTTTCATTTCTTGATGTTGCAATATATCCTTGAAAACGATAACTCTTCTCTTCTGTATAGGATAAATAATTTGACAGTGTTAATTCTGATTAACAAACTATCCTTGGTATTCTAGCAATTGCCGAAATCAAAACAGGAAAAAATTCTCCATGACTGTCATTAATTACTGTGTACAAGAAAGTGATGGAAAATCTAATATCTTAACCATACTTTATAATGACTTCTAAATTTGAAGCGACATTCATGCCATTAGGTAAAGAGATTAGGAGTCATGGAAATCAGTTGGCCATTCCTTATCGAAAGATATAAGGAAATGCATAAGATATAGTGAGGACTGTTTATATCCCTGGTAAATAAACAACGGTTGAAATGAATATGTTGGGGTGGTTATGGACTTTTGAAGAAGTTGATGGTAACTGATAAACGTAAGAGATTATTCAAGATAGTTTGGATGATGATATGTAATATGAGTAGGAATAATTACTTTTGTTTTCAGGTAACTTCAATATGAGCGTACATGCAAAGCATCAAGCTATCATTATGTGTTGAAGCGTGTGGTTGTGCTCAGTCTATATTGCCATACTAGATTTAACTTTAATACAGGTCACACAGTAGGTCAAGGGACCGTGGTGGTGAAAGTTATTTCTGCTTACAAAACAGAGTAACAGAGTTGATTTATGTTTGGACTAAGGCAAGAGACCGCTCCAACCTAGAGTTATATCATTTCAAGTAAAGAAGAAAAAAGAAGAAAAGCTTAAAAAAAGAAATATTGTGACATTTTTACTTATATTACGTATTTTGCTTTCTCTCTGTACTGTTACACCGTGTTCACTTCTGCTGGATGTGCAAACAACAAGTCTTGAACTTAATGGTCTCTTTATACTTATTCTACAGTAAAATCGTATCGATATAGAATAATTTCTTATCATACTAATACAGATTAAACTTCTTCAAATCAACGATAATTGCCAAACATTCTCGCTTGGTGAGAGAGTACCTGGTCTCTCCAAGGCTCCAAATTTCGACCAGCATATCCCACAAGGAAGACATTCATTAAACTGGAGCAGAGCAGCTCCTATTGCCTCCAGCTGTACCTCAAACAGTGGGTGAAATCCTGCGTTCTGAGGATAGGATGTGAAATTATACATCTTGGCGTGTTAAAGGCATCCAGATGTCTGTTCTTCCACTAAAATTTAAAAGGAGAACCTGATTTTAACAGATCTGTGAGAGAAGATGTACCACGTGAATAATGTGGTATACATCATTGCTGCCATCCTGTAAGACCCGAAGAGAAAAACGACCTTAATTGTTTCATGGTCACAGATAGGGATGACCTCATGATCCTGTCGATTGTGTCACATTGGGAGCAAAGGTTACTTGACCTATTGTGTGACCGAGAACGTCACTAGTTTTGCACCCCAGTAAGCATTTTGATGGTCGAACTATTAACCTTCATTATGTGGTCCGTTCAAACTACATCCTCAGAATTCAAACCTGATCCTCCCACTTTACTGTGTGACCAAGTATAGTACATAAGGCTGAAGGATAATTGATAAGAGACGTAAGAGAACTGCTGGGGAGGAACATTCCCAGGGGCATGGAGGGCGTACTCACTCTCGAGACACAGCATGTTTTCCTGTGGTCTGACCTGAATATCAAAGCAAGCGATACGAACTAAATATAAGCGAGTTGCCACAGTGACCACACCTGCAGCTGTGGTGTCACACAAAACCATAGTTTCTTTTTCTTTAAAGTAATATGCAGGTCAAGATGTTTCATAATAGAAAGATATCTATTATCTTATCAGTGTATTGGGATAATTGCAACCGATTCTCCGGCAGCGTCAAAATAATCAATTACTACACTCTGATTCGGATGTCAGACTGATACACCGGTCTATCATTAGCTCCCTTATCAAATATAATTCTCATTACACATGATTCTGTTCCCTATACTGAAGGAGAGTATAGTGAAGTGCTGGACACATTATAGACATGACTATCTTGAATCCAGCGTTGTATAGCTACACTAAGAAGTATGATATCTTACTTCATGAATAAAAAAAGTAATACAAAAATAAGGATCTACGTCAAATACCATGATACCTCAGATGTTTTATGTTACTGTATACCTTTGCTTCATACATAAAACTTGTGGTAAATGGAAACTGTATTGTATGTTAAGAAGGTAAGCCTTAGATGTAGATCACACTGCTGTCATGGGAGAGTTATTGGCTACTATTGCCATAAGACTGGTAAGGTTCTGCCCCAACAGTCACAGTCGTTCAGGAACAAGATAAGGTTATTCACAGAGAAAATAATATGTGTGTCAATGGCGCAGTACAAGTGGAAATCCTGTTATAAAATGCAGGAGAAAAAGCTTACAGTACCTGAAGCAGATACACTGCATCATAATGCCAGATACAGTGTGTTGTACATTCACATATAGAGGCAACTCTGTATGGTAGTCATAAGTCTCTTTATACGATTCATCCCCTAATGTTGGATATACCTTTGATAGAGCTGGAAATAATCAAATAACCTTGGAAGGAGTGGCAACAGGCAAACAGGTTACATGTCAGCTAATAGCCAGTCACACTATAACGACATCATTGTGTGAGTTAGAATACCATTACTTCTGTGTTTACTCTGGGTCTAGGTGACCTTAACTTAGTGGAGAACATTGCTGAAGGTAACACGGGTAGCGGTGAAGTCCATAAACAATTCATTGTATCAACCGTTCACATCAAGAATCTTAATCAACAAATAGTAAAAAGATATAATGATCTTGTTAGTGATCCAACAACTGAATGGATAAGTCCATGAAGTGTAGTAATCTTATTACAATGGACGTAGTGTTTACATACGACGGTGTTCATCTATCCATTTATCTATATGTCTACAGTTTTATCTATCTATCTATCTGTCTATCTATCTATCTATCTATCTATCCAGCCAAAAATCGTTTCGCCTCCTCGGGTGAGCCAGGGGTGCAGGGTCTTGCGGTTACGGGTGCGAGACCCCATTTTAAGGCCCAACTCATTCCTCCACGAATCTCCAACCCCAGAGGAAACTACCCACCGAAGGTGGGCCTCACTTTCCCCTCACGCAAGGGGTTCGACAACCATTGAGAATAATAGAGAAATACTTGCTTATATACAATGATCTCTGTCTGTGTTATCTATCTAAACTTTTGCTCTCAGGTAAACTAACCATAATATCTTACAAAGCCAGTGTGACTCTGCGCTAGAAATTTCATCAGCAGATGATTGTGATAAATTACTTAGGCTCAGACTACAAGCATCTGGATCTATGGGTTAGCAAGGGTTCACTGTCCCGGGACCCAAGAAAACTGTTTGGTCTGAACATGATGTTCTCAGTGGTATACGAGGGTCTAATGCCACGACTGTAGTGGTCCTTCAGCATATGCCTACCAAGACCAGAGAAAACCATAATGATTTCGAAATAAAGATCATTAGAACTTGATTAAGAAATATAGGTTTTATTGCAGAGTTTAATGAGAACTTGAGAGTTGACAGAGTTAAAGATAAAACTCATTTGTCTGATCAAAGGACAAAATGTTTGTGTTGTTACTCAAGAGACGTAACACAGTTACTCGACGCTGATCATTCACTGATAGGAAGAACTTTAACCCTGCCGCGCCAGGACCTGAGGGGAGGGAGGTATAAGATATAAGATAATCGTACATACGACAATAATCATTCACCGATGATAAGAAACTGAAACCACCAGAAACAAGATCTGAAGATGAACCTCCATTATGACATCTTACTAACCATGTCGTCTAGTGGAGCAGTGTGGCCGTAGAGCTCCTCTTACCTGGCCACTCCTGAGCTTCCCTCACTCCCACACTCGCCTCTCCTGTCTTCTCCAGAAGTTGTCATTCTCCTCCCACACACACATTCCTCTACAGTAACGCATAATCATTTTTACTTTGACGTTGCTATGAACTGGAAGAAAAATGTTAAGAGTCAATACACATGGAATCATTAACAAGATACAACACACCACAAAACTAAAGATTCTCCATCACCAGGTCAAACTTCTGGTGAAGTTAATTAGCACAGAGGGTCGAGCATTCTCCTAGGGGTGCATTTCCCATTATGGAAACTTCCAAACTTATTATGACCAGTTCCCCATTATCCCAATGGGTGATGACTCCTCTTGTTAACTTCATCTCCTCTGACACACCAAGTGCAGCTCTGTACAACATTGCTTTTCTCCCGTCTCGTTTGCCAATACAATATCATGGTTACTTACCCCCCCAAAGTGAGCTTAAGTGGTGCTAGGATACATAAGAGCGTATGAGATGGTTGTGATATCACGTAACTTTAATTGTTCGTGATGGTTAAGGTGAATCCACAACCCCTGACATAAAGATATTATAGTACAAATAAGCCTTCCATAAGTATGGAATTCCCTATTCGATCCTTGTGGTAAGATTTCTTAGTCTTGATGATATATTTCTGTGTGGAGTCAGTGTACAGAAGCTTTAGTATTGTTGAATTACTAAAATCACTAAGATTTACGAAAATAGACAAAGAAGAAAATCCACCGTGAAATTCCTTCAAACTGTTTCAGTAATAAGGCAAGTTTGAACAGTAATTCAATTAGAATCTCTCTCCACCCCTTCTCTCTCTCTCTCTCTCTCTCTCTCTCTCTCTCTCTCTCTCTCTCTCTCTCTCTCTCTCTCTCTCTCTCTCTCTCTCTCTCTCTCTCTCTCTCTCTCTCTCTCTCTCTCTCTCTCTCTCTCTCTCTCTCTCTCTCTCTCTCTCTCTCTCTCAAATTGGAGGGGGAAAGATGGAGTGAAAAAGATTTTGAGTGATCGGGGCCTGAACATGCAGAAAGGTGAAAGGCGTGCAAGGAATAGAGTGAATTGGAACGATGTGGTATACCGGGGTCGACGTCCTGTCAGTGGATTGAACGAAGGCATGTGAAGCGTCTGGGGTAAACCATGGAAAGCTCTGTGGGGCCTGGATGTGGAAAGGAAGCTGTGGTTTCAGTGTTTTATTACATGGCTAGAGACTAAGTGTGAACGAGTGTGGCCTTTGATGTCTTTTTCCTAGCGCTAGCTGTGGGTGGGTTTGGCTATTCTTTCGTCTCTTTCCTTGCGCGCCCTCGCTAACGCGGGAGACAGCGACAAAGCTATACACACACATATATATATACCTCGCAAACGCGGGAGACAGCGACAAAGGAAAAAAAAAAAAAAAAAAAAAAGGTCAAGCAAATGAGTGAGGAAAGATTGACCAAGAGGATATATGTGTCGGAGGTGGAGGGAACGAGAAGTGGGAGACCAAATTGGAGGTGGAAAGATGGAGTGAAAAAGATTTTGAGTGATCGGGGCCTGAACATGCAGGAGGGTGAAAGGCGGGCAAGGAATAGAGTGAATTGGATTGATGTGGTATACCGGGGTTGACGTGCTGTCAGTGGATTGAATCAGGGCATGTGAAGCGTCTGTGGTAAACCATGGAAAGTTGTGTGGGGCCTGGATGTGGAAAGGGAGCTGTGGTTTCGGGCATTATTGCATGACAGCTAGAGACTGAGTGTGAACGAATGGGGCCTTTGTTGTCTTTTCCTAGTGCTACCTCGCACACATGAGAGGGGAGGGGGATGGTGTTCCATGTGTGGCGAGGTGGCGATGGGAATGAATAAAAGTAGACAGTGTGAATTGTGTGCATGGGTATATATGTATGTGTCTGTGTGTGTGTATATATATGTGTACATTGAGATGTATAGGTATGTATATTTGCGTGTGTGGCCGTGTATGTATATACATGTGTATGGGGGTGGGTTGGGCCATTTCTTTCGTCTGTTTCGTTGCGCTACCTCGCAAACGCGGGAGACAGCGACAAAGCAAAATAATAATAATAATAAAAATATATATATATATATATATATATATATATATATATATATATATATATATATATATATATATATATATATATATATATATATATATATATATATATATATATATATATGACAGCTAGACACTGAGTGTGAACGAATGGAGCCTTTGCTGTCTTTTCCTAGCGCTTCCTCGCACACATGAGGGAAGAAGGAGTTGTGATTTCATGTGTGGCGGGGTGGCGATGGGAATGAATAAAGGCAGACATAAATATATATGTATATGTCTTTGTGCGTATATATATGTATACGTTGAGATGTATAGGCATGTATATTTGTGTGTGTGGACGTGTATGTATATACATGTGTATGTGGGTGGGATGGGCCATTCTTTCGTCTATTACCTTGCGCTACCTCGCTGAGGCGAGAGACAGCGACAAAGGAAAATAGAAAATGATATGAAATATATATGTGTATATATATATTTTTTTTATATATTTTATTTTGCTTTGTCGCTGTCTCCCGCATTTGCGAGGTAGCGCAAGGAAACAGACGAAAGAAATGGCCATACCCACCCGCATACACATGTATATACACACACGTCCACACACGCAAACCTACACACCCATACATCTCAATGTACACATATATATACACACACAGAGACATACATATATACCCATGCACACAATTCACACTGCCTGCCTTTACTCATTCCCATCGCCACCTCGCCACACATGGAATACCATCCCCCTCCCACTCATGTGTGCGAGGTAGCGCTAGGAAAAGATAACAAAGGCCCCATTCGTTCACACTCAGTTTCCAGCTGTCATGCAATAATGCCCGAAACCACAGCTCCCTTTCCACATCCAGGCCCCACACAACTTTCCATGGTTTACCACAGACGCTTCACATGCCCTGAGTCAATCCAATGACAGCACGTCAACCCCGGTATACCACATCGATCCAATTCACTCTATTCCTTGCCCGCCTTTCACCCTCCTGCATGTTCAGGCCCCGATCACTCAAAATCTTTTTCACTCCATCTTTCCACCTCCAATTTGGTCTCCCACTTCTCCTCGTTCCCTCCACCTCCGACACATATATCCTCTTGGTCAATCTTTCCTCACTCATTCTCTCCATGTGCCCAAACCATTTCAAAACACCCTCTTCTGCTCTCTCAACCACGCTCTTTTTATTTCCACACATCTCTCTTACCCTTACATTACTTACTCGATCAAACCACCTCACACCACACATTGTCCTCAAACATCTCATTTCCAGCACATCCACCCTCCTGCGCACAACTCTATCCATAGCCCACGCCTCGCAACCATACAACATTGTTGGAACTACTATTCCTTCAAACATACCCATTTTTGCTTTCCGAGATAATGTTCTCGACTTCTACACATTCTTCAAAGCTCCCAGGATTTTCGCCCCCACCCCCACCCTATGATTCACTTCCGCTTCCATGGTTCCATCCGCTGCCAGATCCACTACCAGATATCTAAAACACTTTACTTCCTCCAGTTTTTCTCCATTCAAACTTACCTCCCAATTGACTTGACCCTCAACCCTATTGTACCTAATAGTATATATATATATATATATATATATATATATATATATATATATATATATATATATATATATATATATATATATATATATATATATATATATATATATATATATATATATATATATATATATATATATATATATATATATATTTTCATTTTTTCATTTCATTGCGAGCTAGAAGTTTCAGTTTTCTATATTATTTCTTACATTTTTCATATGTATATATATGTATGTGTGTGCGTGTGTATATGTGCGTATGTATGTGCATGTATATATATATATGTATATATATATATACATATATATATATATATATATATATATATATATATATATATATATATATATATATATATATATATGTATATATATATATATATATATATATATATATATATATATATATATATATATATATATATATATATATATATATATATATATATATATATATATATATATATTATCCCTGGGGATAGGGGTGAAAGAATACTTCCCACGCATTCCTCGCGTGTCGTAGAAGGCGACTAGAGGAGACGGGAGCGGGGGGCCAGAAATCCTCCCCTCCTTGTATTTTTTAACTTTCTAAAATGGGAAACAGAAGAAGGATTCACGCGGGGAGTGCTCATCCTCCTCGAAGGCTCAGACTAGGGTGTCTAAATGCGTGTGGATGTAACCAAGATGTGAAAAAAGGAGAGATAGGTAGTATGTTTGAGGACACGAACCTGGATGTTTTGGCTCTGAGTGAAACGAAGCTCAAGGGTAAAGGGGATGAGTGGTTTGGGAATGCCTTGGGAGTAAAGTCAGGGGTTAGTGAGAGGACAAGAGCAAGGGAAAGAGTAGCGGTACTCCTGAAACAGGAGTTGTGGGAGTATGTGATAGAAAGTAAGAAAGTAAATTCTCGATTAATATGGGTAAAACTGAAAGTTGATGGAGAGAGATGGGTGATTATTGGTGCATATGCACCTGGGCATGAGAAGAAAGATCATGAGAGGCAAATGTTTTGGGAGCAGCTGAATGAGTGTGTTACTGGTTTTGATGCACGAGACCGGGTTATAGTGATTGGGTGATTTGAATGCAAAGGTGAGTAATGTGGCAGTTGAGGGAATAATTGGTATAAGTGGGGTGTTCAGTGTTGTAAATGGAAATGGTGAAGAGCTTGTAGATTTATGTGCTGAAAAAGGACTGGTGATTGGGAATACCTGGTTTAAAAAGCGAGATATACGTAAGTATACGTATGTAAGTAGGAGAGATGGCCAGAGAGGGTTATTGGATTACGTGTTAATTGACAGGCGCGCGAAAGAGAGACTTTTGGATGTTAATGTGCTGAGAGGTGCAACTGGAGGGATGTCTGATCATTATCTTGTGGAGGCTAAGGTGAAGATTTGTATGGGTTTTCAGAAAAGAAGAGTGAATGTTGGGGTGAAGAGGGTGGTGAGAGTAAGTGAGCTTGGGAAGGAGATTTGTGTGAGGAAGTACCAGGAGAGACTGAGTACAGAATGGAAAAAGGTGAGAACAATGGAAGTAAGGGGAGTGGGGGAGAAATGGGATGTATTTAGGGAATCAGAGATGGATTGCGCAAAAGATGCTTGTGGCATGAGAAGAGTGGGAGGTGGGTTGATTAGAAAGGGTAGTGAGAGGTGGGATGAAAAAGTAAGATTATTAGTGAAAGAGAAGAGAGAGGCATTTGGACGATTTTTGCAAGGAAAAAATGCAATTGAGTGTGAGATGTATAAAAGAAAGAGACAGGAGGTCAAGAGAAAGGTGCAAGAGGTGAAAAAGAGGGCAAATGAGAGTTGGGGTGAGAGAGTATCATTAAATTTTAGGGAGAATAAAAAGATGTTCTGGAAGGAGGTAAATAAAGTGCGTAAGACAAGGGAGCAAATGGGAACTTCAGTGAAGGCCGCTAATGGGGAGGTGATAACAAGTAGTGGTGATGTGAGAAGGAGATGGAGTGAGTATTTTGAAGGTTTATTGAATGTGTTTGATGATAGAGTGGCAGATATAGGGTGTTTTGGTCGAGGTGGTGTGCAAAGTGAGAGGGTTAGGGAAAATGATTTGGTAAACAGAGAAGAGGTAGTAAAAGCTTTGCGGAATATGAAAGCCGGCAAGGCAGCAGGTTTGGATTGTATTGCAGTGGAATTTATTAAAAAAGGGGGTGACTGTATCACTGACTGGTTGGTAAGGTTATTTGATGTATGTATGACTCATGGTGAGGTGCCTGAGGATTGGCGGAATGCGTGCATAGTGCCATTGTAAAAAGGCATAGTTGATAAAAGTGAGTGCTCAAATTGTTGAGTATTCCTGGTAAATTATATGGGAGGGTATTGATTGAGAGGGTGAAGGCATGTACAGAGCATCAGATTGGGGAAGTGCAGTGTGGTTTCAGAAGTGGTAGAGGATGTGTGGATCAGGTGTTTGCTTTGAAGAATGTATGTGATAAATACTTAGAAAAGAAAATGGATTTGTATGTAGCATTTATGGATCTGGAGAAGGCATATGAAAGAGTTGATAGAGATGCTCTGTGGAAGGTATTAAGAATATATGGTGTGGGAGGCAAGTTGTTAGAAGCAGTGAAAAGTTTTTAACGAGGATGTAAGGCATGTGTACGTGTAGGAAGAGAGGAAAGTGATTGGTTCTCAGTGAATGTAGGTTTGAGGCAGGGGTGTGTGATGTCTCCATGGTTGTTTAATTTGTTTATGGATGGGGTTGTTAGGGAGGTGAATGCAAGAGTTTTGGAAAGAGGGGCAAGTATGAAGTCTGTTGTGGATGAGAGAGTTTAGGAAGTGAGTCAGTTGTTGTTCGCTGATGATACAGCGCTGATTCATGTGAGAAACTGCAGAAGCTGGTGACTGAGTTTGGTGAAGTGTGTGAAAGAAGAAAGTTAAGAGTAAATGTGAATAAGAGCAAGGTTATTAGGTACAGTAGGGTTGAGGGTCAAGTCAATTGGTAGGTAAGTTTGAAGGAATAGTGGTTCCAACAATGTTGTATGGTTGCGAGGCGTGGGCTATGGATAGAGTTGTGCGCAGGAGGATGGATGTGCTGGAAATGAGATGTTTGAGGACAATGTGTGTTATGAGGTGGTTTGATCGAGTAAGTAACGTAATGGTAAGAGAGATGTGTGGAAATAAAAAGAGCGTGGTTGAGAGAGCAGAATAGGGTGTTTTGAAATGGTTTTTGCACATGGAGAGAATGAGTGAGGAAAGATTGACCAAGAGGATATATGTGTCGGAGGTGGAGGGAACGAGGAGAAGTGGGAGACCAAATTGGAGGTGGAAAGATTGAGTGAAAAAGATTTTGTGTGATCGGGGCCTGAACATGCAGGAGGGTGAAAGGAGGGCAAGGAATAGAGTGAATTGGATCGATGTGGTATACCGGGGTTGACGTGCTGTCAGTGGATTGAATCAAGGCATGTGAAGCGTCTGGGGTAAACCATGGAAAGCTCTGTAGGTATGTATATTTACTTGTGTGGACGTATGTATATACATGTGTATGGAAGTGGGTTGGGCCATTTCTTTCGTCTGTTTCCTTGCGTTACCTCGCAAACGCGGGAGACAGCGACAAAGCAAAAAAAAAAACAAAAAAAAAAAAAAAAATATATATATATATATATATATATATATATATATATATATATATATATATATATATATATATATATAAATATATATATATATACATATATATATATATATATATATATATATATATATATATATATATATATATATATATATATATATATACATACATAGAGAGAGAGAGAGAGAGAGAGAGAGAGAGAGAGAGAGAGAGAGAGAGAGAGAGAGAGAGAGAGAGAGAGAGAGAGAGAGAGAGAGAGAGAGAGAAAGAGAGAGAGATGAAAGCCGGCAAGGCAGCAGGTTTGGATGGTATTGCAGTGGAATTTATTAAAAAAGGGGGTGACTGTATTGTTGACTGGTTGGTAAGGATTTTTAATGTATGTATGACTCATGGTGAGGTGCCTGAGGATTGGCGGAATGCCTGCTTAGTGCCATAATATAAAGGCAAAGGGGATAAAAGTGAGTGCTCAAATTACAGAGGTTCAAGTTTGTTGAGTATTCCTGGGAAATTATATGGGAGGGTATTGATTGAGAGGGTGAAGGCATGTACAGAGCATCAGAATGGAGAGGAGCAGTGTGGTTTTAGAAATGGTAGAGGATGTGTGGGTCATGTGTTTGCTTTGAAGAATGTATGTGACAAATACTTAGAAAAGCAAATGGATTTGTATGTACCATTTATGGATCTGGAGAAGGCATATGATAGAGTTGATAGAGATGCTCTGTGGAAGGTATTAAGAATATATGGCGTGGGAGGCAAGTTGTTAGTAGAAGTGAAAAGTTTTTATCGAGGATGTAATGCATGTGTACGTGTAGGAAGAGAGGAAAGTTATTGGTTCTCAGTGAATGTTGGTTTGCGGCAGGGGTGTGTGGTTCTTCCATGGTTGTTTAAAAAAATTGTTTATGGATGTGGTTGTTAGGGAGGTGAATGCAACAGTTTTGGAAAGAGGGACAAGTATGCAGTCTCTTGTGGATGAGAGACCTTGGGAAGTGAGTCAGTTGTTCGCTGATGATACAGGGCTGGTGGATGATTTGTGTGAGAAACTGCAGAAGCTGGTGACTGAGTTTAGTAAAGTGTGTGAAAGAAGAAAGCTGAGAGTAAATGTGAATTAGAGCAAGATTATTAGGTACAGTAGGTTTGAGGGATAAGTCAAATGGGAGGTAAGTTTGAATGGAGAAAAACTGGAGGAAGTGAAGCGTTTTTGATATCTGGGAGTGGATTTGGCAGCGGATGGAACCATGGAAGCGGAAGTGAATCATACGGTTGGGGAGGGGGCGAAAGTTTTTGGAGCGTTGAAGAGTCTGTGGAAGTCGAGAACATTATCACGGAAAGCAAAAATGGGTATGTTTGAAGGAATAGTGTTTCCAACAATATTATATGGTTGCGAAGCGTACACTGAAGCTAGAGTTTTGCGGAGGTTGGTGGATGTGCTGCAAATGAGATGTTTGAGGACAATATGTGATGTGAGGTGGTTTGATGAAGTAAGTAATAACAGGGTAAGAGAGATGTGTGGTAATGAAGAGAGTGTGGTTGAGACAGCAGCAGAGGGTGTTTTGAAATGGTTTGGTCACATGGAAAGAATGAGTAAGGAAAGATTGACGCGGAGGATATATGTGTCAGAGGTGGAAGGAACGAGGAGGAGTGGGAATCCAAATTGGAGGTGAAAAGATGGGGTGAAAAAGATTTTGAGTGATCGAGACCTGAACATGCAGGAGGGTTAAAGGCGTGCAAGGAATAGAGTGAATTGGAACGATGTGGTATACCTGGGTCGACGTGCTGTCAATGGATTGAACCAGGGTATGTAAAGCGTCTGGGGTAAACCATGGAAAGTTCTGTGGGGCCTCGATAAGGAAAGGGAGCTGTGGTTTCGGTCCATTATACATGACAGCTATAGACTGAGTGTGAATCAATGTGGCCTTTGTTGTCTTTTCCTACCGCTACCTCGCGGTATGTTGTCTTCCTAGCGCTACCTCGCGCACATGAGGGGGGAGGGGGTTGTCATTTCATGTGTAGCAGGGTGGCGATGGGAATTAATAAAGGCTGATAGTATGAAATATGTACATGTGTATATATGTATATGTCTGTGTGTGTATATATATGTATACATCGAGATGTGTAGGTATGTATATTTGCGTGTGTGGACGTGTATGTATATACATGTGTATGTGGGTGGGTTGTGCTATTCTTTCGTCTGTTTCCTTGCGCTACCTCGCTAACGCGGGAGACAGCGACAAAGCAAAACATATACATCATAGCTTTATGATAAAGACCATGTCAACTGCGATGGTATTGATGTTGGTTATACACACTTACGCACCATTAAGAATGTATATTCATTTCATCCTGATCTTATGATCTATCCCTTATGATAATTCCTTATGATACAAGAATGATGCAACCAATTATACTGTGTACAGCCACATAAGGTTTTGTGAGTCCTCAAGACATAATTGATGACTGACCTTTACAACTGAAGGATATGAGACCTGTTGGCATAGGTGACTGGTAGTAGCACAGTGTTATCTTTACTAGAGATAATGAAGGTCATTAGCTTCTCATATATTGAAGTTTAAGCTTCAGGAATACGATGAATTAGTAAAGGAAACCTGGGAGACTGATACTCTTGATGGATACATTGTCATATTATTTGACCCGTGAAATTAATGGTAATCGAAGTGAACAGTGAGGCAGGCATATTTAGGCAAGATAAACAGACAAACAAACGCCCACACATCAACACACAACCATCCTGCATAATGTGTTTAGTGCTGAACCAACGATATTCCGGGGCCCAAGTTCTGGTCTTAGACAGAGCAGCCGCCTCACACCCAGTGTGGTTTAGTACGACCAAGTATGTGCACCAGGTGTATGCTTTGAGCTCTTTTTTATGAATATATGTATATGTAAACCGCCACCACTGAACGCACGGGACTGGAACCTTGGCCATCGAAATGACAGTGTTGTGAGCTAAACCGCTCGGCCACCACGGTAGCTGTCCACCTCTGACCAGCCTATGATCCAGTGAGAGTTAACGTGAGGTGAGGTAACGGGGGATCCCACTGGACCATAGGCTGGTCTATGGAATGCTTTTGTCCCGTGGTGGACGAGCGGAGTAGCTCACTGGTCTATCATTTCGATGGTCTAGGTTCGTGTCTCATACGGCCAGTGGTGATTGTTTCCATCTGTTTCATGTGAATAGTACATATGTACTGAGTCTTTGTTCCTGTTTGTACATGTACACACACACACTCACAGACACACAGACACACACACACACACACAGACACACACACACACACCCACATCCACACACACACACACACACTCACACACACACACCCACACACACACACACACACACACACAGACACACACACACACACACACACACACACACACACACATACAGTGGCAGATTCACACCATAAGCCAGGTACCCAATTATTGACCAGTCCCGAGGGAAGGATGGACACTTGAGTTGGGTCAGCTGACTACCACACCGAGGATTCAAACCCATGCATGTCCTACCCCGGGCTGGCCCCTGCTGACTCATGATTAGTAATGCTAACTATTACACTGCTATAAATGCGAGGCGTGGACTATAGATGAAAACGTACGTAAGAGGATGGTTGTGTTTGAAATGAAATGGTTATGTTTGTGTGTGTATGTGTGTGTGTGTGTGTGTGTGTGTGTGTGTGTGTGTGTGTGTGTGTGTGTGTGTGTGTGTGTGTGTGAGTAATATATTAGATTCGGTAGGTAATGTCTGCCGGCTGATTATCAATACAGAACCTTAGGTAAATAACCATACGCTCCAGAGAGCAGAGAGAATGGATGAAATAGTGAGTGGGTGAGCGATGTTCACATAGACACACACATGACCCTTCCAGTCCCGTGTGGTTTAGTGGCTAGGATACCTGGCTTTCACCCAGGAGGCCCGGGTTCGATTCCCGGCATGGGAAAGATTTTCTTCTTAGAGAGAGAGAGAGAGAGAGAGAGAGAGAGAGAGAGAGAGAGAGAGAGAGAGAGAGAGAGAGAGAGAGAGAGAGAGAGAGAGATGTCTAAGTAAATAAATACAATAGTTATCAAGTACGTTATCATCAATTAACCGAAACATAAATTTTTACAATAAAAGCTTGTGTTGTAGTGACTCCTGATTACTCTTGGTGAGTGAGTCCGAGAAACACTGTCACGAGGGCCAAAAGAGAGAAACTGAATGAGTGAGTGGGTCAGTAAGTGAACGAGGAGTAAGTGAAGGAATCAATACAGTTTCACGGTTAAGATATTTGGCTTCCAGTCAGGAACCTGCAGAGCTGGATTAATGTTTAGTGAGGCCCAGGACCAGGTGATATTTGCGGTCTCCACAGATTCTATGAAATATGTCTTATGTCAAATTTTGCCACCATATTGTACATTGCATACCAGCCTCTGTTCCACCAGTTTTCCGAGCTGCATCTTTTTTACCTGGATGACCAGCGGGGCCCCTGTAAGGCCGGAGTCCAAGACCCGGGCCGAGGTGGCCCATGCGTTAATCTGGCACTGGAAATCTGGGTTCCTTTTCTGCAGTTGGAGTGATCAGTTACATAAGAACAAGACAACTTGATAATGATTCTACATTGTGAGGTAAGACACAATACTTCCAATAATATATCTACGACAATACTTGCATCTTGTTCACCCGACATGAAAGGCCGAAAGCTACCCCAAGTGAGGATCGAACTCACAACCTTGAGATTATGAGACTTACGCGTTGCCTACTGCGCCACCGAAGCTTGGAAACCTACTTGGCATATCTAGATTGATTGTTTCAAAGTAGAGTTGTACTGCTGATGTGTTCTTCAGTATGCATAATGTTTCAAAGTTTTATGATCCACTAATTTAGTAACTCTAGTCAAGTATGGAACAAGTCAGCCGTCAAATTCAACCACCGGTTGATCTCCCCCGATCTACCCTTGCATGGGCACATCCCACAACCAAACCGAGAGACTAAGGCTGCTGCCATTTTTTCTCTAGTCTGGGGTGCAGTTCAGTGGCTTTGTGTCCACTGACATTCACAACTACTAGTGCAGTACATACACTGTTCTGGGAAACACATTCATCAGACTCATTAGACATTGGTAGTTAGTTCTTTAAAGGGACTGTAGTCCATTGCTCAAGGGTAGAATAACAGATGTCCAAGAGATATGAACTTTTAAAGAGAAAAATCAATTCTAGTGCCTCCAGCCTTTCCCTGTAACGTATCTCTCTAACTCTAGTAATTTTCTCTTGCTATCCTCTGAACCATCTCCATTTCCTCTCTTCTTCTCTATGTGTTGTGACCGAAATTGAGAAGCTTATTTTTGTTTCGGTCTTATGTCTGATGTGAACAGGTTTTCAAAACTGTCTTATCCCTGAACTTCAGTGGAATTCTAGTACTTACCAGCAGACAGTTTGCGTCCTTAACTACTCGCCTTAGGTGGGACACTTGCGACAGGTCAGGGACAATGTCAACTAACTTACTGTAGCTTATTTTCTGTTTGATGATAACACATCGAGGCCTTCCCTCGCTACGATCCATTCTCGCTGGTTTATATTTACTCGAGTTTTTAAACTTCATCAATCAGATATCAGACAAACTTTGGAGTCTGTCAAGTTCTTTTTGTAAGTTGATGCAATCATCCGTGCTTTTCATTTCACGAATGTCCTTTGTATCTGCTGCAAACATATTCAAATAAGAGTCTATATCCTCTGGCAAGTCATTACCATGGGTCAAGAAGAGTAATGGTTCCAAAACAAAACCCTGCGGCACTCGGCTGGTGACCTCAACCCATTATGAGAGAGGTCCTCTGTCATGCGTTCTTTGTTCACTTTCACTAAGATAATCTTCTGTCCACAGAATGAGTTTCCCCATACTCCTGCCTGGTGATCCAGTCTCCTAATCAGCCTCCCATGTGACACAGTGTCAAACGTTCTGGCAGTCAAGATACAAACATCCACTCAGCCTTACCTTTTGTACATTGTTCATCACATGAGTAATTTTTCCTCTTTAGAAAGTCATTCATTTGCTTTGTGATTATCTTTTCTAAGCCTTACAAACCAAACTTCCCATTTGAGACCAGCTTGTAGTTCATTGCCTCTTTCGGGTTTCGTTAATTATAGACAGGAATAATGTCCTTTTTCCACTCTTTTGGTATTTTGTCTCTATACAGCGACATCTTGAGCAGCTTTCCCAGAGGTTTATCTGGAATATATGCATACATCTTCAGCACTGTGGTAAGACTTCATCAGGTCCATGAATCTCATACTGGTGAACACCTAGAATTCTGTTAATCTTTTCTAGATATCTCAATGTTTTCTAATATCTCCTAATTCCAGCCCACTGGTGTTGTTGCCACAATGTTTTCTAATGAGGAAAATCTTTTGAATTTGTTACTCAGTTCCTCGAGTATCCTTACATCGTCTTCTTCCTTCTGAATTTCTTAGTTTAATTAGTTGTTATCTGACAACCTAATGAGTTTTTGGAAAAGTTGTAGATTTTATCGATCCTTCCAAAATATTCATTTCAAAGATTCTTAATTCCTTGTTTTTATTCTGATGTACTCGTTCTTTGCTCTCTTGCACCTTGCAAATGCTGGCTGGCTGCAGTGCCGTCTATATCTTCGTCACGACAATTTTTAATTCTTTTGCTTTTTATCATCTTTTACCAAACCATTCCTTCCTATGTATGTGACTTGTGTGTGTGTGTATGTGTGTGTGTGTGTGTGTGTGTGTGTGTGTGTGTGTGTGTGTGTGTGTGTGTGTGTGTGTGTGTGTGTGTGTGTGTGTGTGTGTGTGTGTGTGTGTGTGTGTGTGTGTGTGTATTAACTTACGTGTAATAGGAATGATAATAATAATGACAATACTACTGAAGATGATAATGGAAATGATCCATTCTTAACGCAAGGGATCCTGTGAAGTGATCAGCGTCTCAAGTGACATTACATATTGTACACTGATGATCTAGATCATCCTGGTGATGGTGTTATGTTACTCTTCCCAGGAGAAGTAAGGATATGCTTAGACAACCCACATCATGGGTATGTGAGAATCTAGAAATACGCACAAAGAAGATAGTCATAGTACGCCAGATGAAGCTATCTCTTCACAAATCTATTTACAGAGATATTTCTGTATGCCCACAACCTCCCGCTGGCTGTTAGTTTTTGCTCTAGTGATATTCTCATACTCCTTGAGGCATCATATTGCCGCAAACATTCATGAAATGTAGACACAAATAACATTTATGACTTTGTTGTTACTCTGTAACTACTAACATATGATGACACGTAGAATACCACAGGAAAGAATCAGTAAGTTATAAGACTTGTCGGTCTGGAGTAATCATACAAGGAAACTCAGACATGAATGTGTATTACGGTATAATGTTGGGGAGGATGATGATGGCTGTAGTAAAGAAGGGTGGCTGTCCCAGATCAGACACAGTAAGAGAGCGCACTATAACCAGACCATTAAAATGATAACATAAGAAGACATCATTACTAGATCTAAAGTGGCCTAATGTCTTTCCGATGAGTTAAGTTTTACGAAACTGGAGCGAAGTTGAAATGATATAAGTGTCTGCTGAGGGAATGGTTAATGGACGATGTTTCAGGCGATCAAGTGTATACAGTCATTTTAGGCAGAGATATTCTTCCTTTTATAGTAGTACCACATACAGCATACCCCTGATCATATCATATATCCTAGTTCAGCCCACTGACAGCATGTAGTTCCCTGAACTCCACATCGCTCAAATTGTACCTTGTACACCTCTCACCCTCTTGCATGTCCTGACCCAGTTAACTTAAACCCTTTTTCACTCCTTCCATCTCCTTTTCAGGCTCTTCAGTCATTCTGTTCCCTCGTCTTCTGACAAGTATGTCCTCTTTATCAGTTTCTTTTCATTAGTTTTTTACATATGCCTAAACCATTTCAGTACACTCCATTCAGCTCCGTCAATCATATACCGTTTACGATGACTACCGCACCTCTCTCTTACATTGTCATCCCTCACATGATCAACCCTTCTTACGCCACACGTTGTTCCTCAGATCTTCATTTCCAACACACTCACATTTCTCCATTCTTTTGCATTTAGGGCTCAAGACTCGCACCCACACAACACCATTGGGACTATACTACCTTCAAACATAATAATCTTTACCCTCACACACAATGAATTTTCTTTACACATAGTCCATATTGCACCCTGGACCTTTGGCCCCTCACACACTCGATGGATCACTTGAATCCCCACATATCCGTCTCATGTATCTAAAACACTCCACTTCTATGTTCTCATCATTCCAACATGCACTCAAACCAGTCTATCTTCCCCTCTGCTAAACCACATAACCTCAATCTTACTAACATAAACTCTCAACATCCTCCTTTCAAACACTAATTCATACGCTAGCTTTTGTAATTTATTACTCGAATCTGCCACCTGAGCCATATCATCTGCAAACAACCGCTGGCTCATCTCCCAGCCACTCCCATAGCATGACCCTCGTACTAACCTCCCTCACCACAGCATCCATGTTAACATCAGAAACCCTTGGCAAAGATCCGTCTACACTTGGAATCACCCATTTACCTTCCTTCGCATATGCCTTGCTCTCCTGATAACAGCCACTGCATCTAGTAAACGTCCTCCTGCGTCATATTATCGTATAACCTTCCATAAGGCATCTAAATCATCCCCGCCATACACGTTTTCCAGATCAGTAAATGCCACACACAAATTTTACTCTCTGTATACATTTCTCTAAAGCAAATTCTTCAAAACAAAATTGAAGAAATTGATGACAATCAAGAGAAGCATTATTCATTAACAGGTTATACAGCGTGTTTCTGCCTTGTATCATCCACAGTCTGATGTCAGAGAACATAGCAACAAATTGCATCTTTGAGGATGTATCCAATGTGCCAAGGACACAAGCGGCTATAGGCCATTACTGAGCTAAAAGCAAATGGTTTCATCCATTTATTGCTTTGATAGTAAGGGAGAAGCTACAATGGTTACGGAAGTCCTTAGGGGAGGAAAAATCAGACTCGAAAGCTAAATAGAATGTTCTAAGGATAATGACAAAGTAACTATGTCAGGTGTTGTCTGAGACGTAGGCTTGACAAGAGAATTTGCCACTTTGCCTATGTCCATTTCTCTCACTCTTCTACTGTTTGGAAGGTTGACCGATGCAGAATCTTCTCACTGCACTTCCATACGGTCTTGCATGTTAACATCCGTCTCATGTACACAAATCCCACTTTGTTCATCCATAGTCTTCATCTCTCCCTTCATAGCTTCACGTCACTCATATTCAGGATGCGTACCATGTCCTGTTTCTTCTCACACTAATTTCTTTTTCCTTACTCATTTTCTCTCTCATTTCAGAGTAAGAAGTGCAGTAATAACAACACTTGAGGGATGGCCGATAGTCAGTTCGTAATGAGTTTCATCTTCACCTTTCATGCACAATAAAGGAACCCTATCCATTTTTACTCTCCATATTAAAGTTATTTATAGTTGTGTTACTGGAGTGATAGTTTTCATACATGGTGCTTTGACAAGAAAATAGTGAAATTGGAAAAAATGTAGCTTAGACATTGAAGCTTATTGATACAGTGGTTCAACTGACGAGAACTACTATTGACGTTTGTGTAAATGAATTATACATTTCCCTTTCCATAGCCAGAGGTTGAACCATTATGTGACATTCATTTTTCATTTCATTTTAAGCTACAAGTTTCAGTTTTCTAAATTATTTCTTATATTTTTCATATGTATATATATGTATATGTGTGTGTGTGTGTGTATGTGCTTATGTATGTGTATGTATATATATATGTATGTATATATATATATATATTATCCCTGGGGATAGGGGTGAAAGAATACTTCCCACGCATTCCTCGCGTGTCGTAGAAGGCGACTAGAGGGGACGGGAGCGGGGGGCCAGAAATCCTCCCCTCCTTGTACTTTTTTTAACTTTCTAAAATGGGAAACAGAAGAAGGAGTCACGCGGGGAGTGCTCATCCTCCTCGAAGGCTCAGACTGGGGTGTCTAAATGTGTGTGGATGTAACCAAGCTGTAAAAAAGGAGAGATAGGTAGTATGTTTGAGGAAACGAACCTGGATGTTTTGGCTCTGAGTGAAACGAAGCTCAAGGGTAAAGGGGAAGAGTGGTTTGGGAATGTCTTGGGAGTAAAGTCAGGGGTTAGTGAGAGGACAAGAGCAAGGGAAGGAGTAGCAGTACTCCTGAAACAGGAGTTGTGGGAGTATGTGATAGAATGTAAGAAAGTAAATTCTCGATTAATATGGGTAAAACTGAAAGTTGGTGGAGAGAGATGGGTGATTATTGGTGCATATGCACCTGGGCATGAAAAGAAAGATCATGAGAGGCAAGTGTTTTGGGAGCAGCTGAATGAGTGTGTTAGTGGTTTTCATGCACGCGACCGGGTTATAGTGATGGGTGATTTGAATGCAAAGGTGAGTAATGTGGCAGTTGAGGGAATAATTGGTATACATGGGGTGTTCAGTGTTGTAAATGGAAATGGTGAAGAGCTTGTAGATTTATGTCCTGAAAAAGGACTGGTGATTGGGAATACCTGGTTTAAAAAGCGAGATATACATAAGTGTACGTATGTAAGTAGGAGAGATGGCCAGAGAGGGTTATTGGATTACGTGTTAATTGACAGGCGCGGGAAAGGGAGACTTCTGGATGTTAATGTGCTGAGAGGTGCAACTGGAGGGATGTCTGATCATTATCTTGTGGAGGCTAAGGTGAAGATTTCTACTGGTTTTCAGAAAAGAAGAGTGAATGTTGGGGTGAAGAGGGTGGTGAGAGTAAGTGAGCTTGGGAAGGAGACTTGTGTGAGGAAGTACCAGGAGAGACTGAGTACAGAATGGAAAAAGGTGAGAACAATGGAAGTAAGGGGAGTGGGGGAGAAATGGGATGCATTTAGGGAATCAGTGATGGATTGCGCAAAAGATGCTTGTAGCATGAGAAGAGTGGGAGGTGGGTTGATTAGAAAGGGTAGTGAGTGGTGGGATGAAGAAGTAAGATTATTAGTGAAAGAGAAGAGAGAGGCATTTGGACGATTTTTCCAGGGAAAAAATGCAATTGAGTGTGAGATGTATAAAAGAAAGAGACAGGAGGTCAAGAGAAAGGTGCAAGAGGTGAAAAAGAGGGCAAATGAGAGTTGGGGTGGGAGAGTATCATTAGATTTTAGGGAGAATAAAAAGATGTTCTGGAAGGAGGTAAATAAAGTGCGTAAGACAAGGGAGCAAATGGGAACTTCAGTGAAGGGCGCAAATGGGGAGGTGATAACAAGTAGTGGTGATGTGAGAAGGAGATGGAGTGAGTATTTTGAAGGTTTGTTGAATGTGTTTGATGATAGAGTGGCAGATATAGGGTGTTTTGGTCGAGGTGGTGTGCAAAGTGAGAGGGTTAGGGAAAATGATTTGGAAAACAGAGAGGAGGTAGTAAAAGCTTTGCGGAAGATGAAAGCCGGCAAGGCAGCAGGTTTGGATGGTATTGCAGTGGAATTCATTAAAAAAGGGGGTGACTGTATTATTGACTGGTTGGTAAGGTTATTTAATGTATGTATGACTCATGGTGAGGTGCCTGAGGATTGGCGGAATGCGTGCATAGTGCCACTGTACAAAGGCAAAGGGGATAAGAGTGAGTGCTTAAATTACAGAGGTATAAGTTTGTTGAGTATTCCTGGTAAATTATATGGGAGGGTATTGATTGAGAGGGTGAAGGCATGTACAGAGCATCAGATTGGGGAAGAGCAGTGTGGTTTCAGAAGTGGTAGAGGATGTGTGGATCAGGTGTTTGCTTTGAAGAACGTATGTGAGAAATACTTAGAAAAGCAAATGGATTTGTATGTAGCATTTATGGATCTGGAGAAGGCATATGATAGAGTTGATAGAGATGCTCTGTGGAAGGTATTAAGAATATATGGTGTGGGAGGCAAGTTGTTAGAAGTAGTGAAAAGTTTTTATCGAGGATGTAAGGCATGTGTACATGTAGGAAGAGAGGAAAGTGATTGGTTCTCAGTGAATGTAGGTTTGCGGCAGGGGTGTGTGATGTCTCCATGGTTGTTTAATTTGTTTATGGATGGGGTTGTTAGGGAGGTGAATGCAAGAGTTTTGGAAAGAGGGGCAAGTATGAAGTCTGTTGGGGATGAGAGAGCTTGGGAAGTGAGTCAGTTGTTATTCGCTGATGATACAGCACTGGTGGCTGATTCATGTGAGAAACTGCAGAAGCTGGTGACTGAGTTTGGTAAAGTGTGTGAAAGAAGAAAGTTAAGAGTAAATGTGAATAAGAGCAAGGTTATTAGGTACAGTAGGGTTGAGGGTCAAGTCAATTGGGAGGTGAGTTTGAATGGAGAAAAACTGGAGGAAGTAAAGTGTTTTAGATATCTGGGAGTGGATCTGGCAGTGGATGGAACCATGGAAGCGGAAGTGGATCATAGAGTGGGGAAGGGGGCGAAAATTCTGGGAGCCTTGAAGAATGTGTTGAAGTCGAGAACATTATCTCGGAAAGCAAAAATGGGTATGTTTGAAGGAATAGTGGTTCCAACAATGTTGTATGGTTGCGAGGCGTGGGCTATGGATAGAGTTGTGCGCAGGAGGATGGATGTGCTGGAAATGAGATGTTTGAGGACAATGTGTGGTGTAAATTGGTTTGATCGAGTAAGTAACGTAAGGGTAAGAGAGATGTGTGGAAATAAAAAGAGCGTGGTTGAGAGAGCAGAAGAGGGTGTTTTGAAATGGTTTGGGCACATGGAGAGAATGAGTGAGGAAAGATTGACCAAGAGGATATATGTGTCGGAGGTGGAGGGAACGAGGAGAAGTAGGAGACCAAATTGGAGGTGGAAAGATGGAGTGAAAAAGATTTTGTGTGATCGGGGCCTGAACATGCAGGAGGGTGAAAGGAGGGCAAGGAATAGTGTGAATTGGATCGATGTGGTATACCGGGGTTGACGTGCTGTCAGTGGATTGAATCAGGGCATATGAAGCGTCTGGAGTAAACCATGGAAAGCTGTGTAGGTATGTATATTTGCGTGTGTGGACGTATGTATATACATGTGTATGGGGGTGGTTTGGGCCATTTCTTTCGTCTGTTTCCTTGCGCTACCTCGCCAACGCGGTAGACAGCGACAAAGCAAAAAAAAAAAAAAATCAAAGTTATTCATTTTTCCGTTCTTTGTCCTATAAGAAAACCTTCATATACAAACAACAAGAGTGACAAGCTTATAGATCTACTTTCCATAATGGGTGGCAAAGAATCCCCGGAATCCCGCCCGTCTCTGCTCTCAACGAGAGGGAGGAGGGCTCAGGCAGCAGCAGTGACGCCCCTCCCAAGACCTTTGCCCATCTAAATGATTGATCTGATTTGTGCCGCTCTCACCGACTAGTTTATTGTGCTCACCATGAAGAAAAAATACTCCTATTTCATTCATGTTACCAACATTATCGGTCATTCTATTAACCTTTCTTCTGTTGAGCACCATCTGGCCAGTACTTCTAATATACTAGTCCTTCTGTCTGACACTCAATTGTCTAACAACTGTGTTTTCAATAACCATTTAACATTTCTAACTATAATCATTTACATTGTCGTTACAAAGGAAGTCTGTGCTTCTTCCAAAATCGACAGGCCATTTGCACGTCTCATGAACCTAGAATGTCTAGACACTGACGTTATCTGGTTGAGAATCTGTCTCCCAACCAACACTTCTGTTTTCACCTCCTGCTCTCCTGACTCTTCACACTGTATATCTTTCTTTGACTGTCTATATTTCCTCCACGAGGCAGCGACATTCTCTCATCCTCAAGCGGAGGTTCTCTACTTGGGAGGTTTTAGCGCACATCACAGAGAACAGTTGGAAGGTCCATACGCAGATATATATATGTGTGTGTGTGTGTGTGTGTGTGTGTGTGTGTGTGTGTGTGTGTGTGTGTGTGTGTGTGTCTGTGTGCGCGCTCATGTTTGTTTAATTGTTTGTTTTTCACGCATAATAATTTGGACCAGATAATCAACCACTTTACCCATATTCCAGACCGTCACATCCTCTATCCCAATACTCTGGACCTGTCATTTTTCTTCTCCAGTCCCTCCTGTAACACCTACACAATTCGTTTATCTGACCACACTCTGGTGTCTCCTCACTACGTTACTTCCTCCATTAGTTGGCCACCCTACATCACAGTATTTTGAGGTAACTATAAAAAGATCTTCATTTGTCTGACCTTCCATGGGAAGATTACTGCCTTTCTTAGGGCGATGTTTCTATATATCCTGAGCCTATAGGTTAAGTTATTGCTGCGTGAATAGAGGCATATATTCCTTCATCCCCTATAATAACCCTTTTCTCCAATTCGTTGTACAACCATCGCAGTTCTGAGGCCATTTGTCCAAGAGACCAAACAAATTTGACCTGGGACTCTCTCCTTCCTCCAACACTCATTCGACCTTAATATTCGTCTAAAATCCTTGAAAAATTTCATGTTATTCGTGAGGCAAACTATTTCTTTATCCACTGTAAATACAACAACGTATCTTCCGGATTCTTTTTTATATTTAGCTAGAAATATTTCAAACAGTTTATATGGCATTACATTTCCTTTGTTTATACAATTTGACGACACTTTTAGCTGTATCTCTTACTGAAAGAGCTAATCATTTTGGCTCTATCTGCTCCAACTCCAATCCCGATCAGTCTAACATTTCCCTCTCCCGTTAAAGTACCTCTAACTGATCCAGTGCAATTTCCTAAAATCTCTTCCTGTAAAGTCCATAAGTAATATTTCTCTCTGGGCAAGAAAAAGGCATATGGAACCACATGACATCCATCCTTGTGTTGTGAATGAATATACCTACATTCCCGTGAGACATTACCGACAGCAGGTGAACTGTTAACAAGAGCAGTCATCACGGGCTTATTATTCCCTCGGATAAAACTTATCCAGGTCTGCCGTTTTGTTTCTTTTGTTCCATTGTTTCTGATAGTATGTCCTTAACTTTTATGTAAGAATGTTGAAATACACTGTACTTTCTTATCAATGAAATTGGATTTAGGACATGAGCTGTGTCGTTGATTGTAAATACAAATGCAGTGAGGAAAAAAACATGTTTCTTGCCATAGCTTCGTTCTCTGGAATTAAGTCACCGTTTTCCGTAATGAATGAACCAAATGATTAAGCAGTGATTCTAACATAACTATGAAAAGCATTAATCAATTTGCATTTTCGGCAATATTACCTTCATATTGATGTATAGTCTGTCGTATAATTATCTTGATCTACGCAAATTTATACAGTATAGTCTATCATGTTTTGTAGGTCTCATTTTTTATGTGTTACTTTCTTCAACAAAAGGCATCTCTTCGTTTCATCCTTTCACCACATTAGTTTCGTTTTGCAAAACAAGGTCTACTACGCACTGGCACATTTGTGCCCTCGATTACTTTGCAAGTTTTATTGAAACATTTCCTAGCTACGTTCATGTCATTTTAAGCAACCAAATCAATTAGGATTTGACAGTCAAAAGCAATGCGGATATCACTAAGATCTGAAAGTCTAAAATCTGGTATCTTTTTTTATGACTCATGTTGACTAGCATTCCATGCAGTGTTGAAAGTGACCTCAAACGTAATTTCACGGTGATCAATATTTGGAAACTGATGTAACCATTCCCAGTAAAAGTACATTCTCTTACTGAATGACCCATGTATACTGTACCTTAACTTCCCTTTTATTATCGTCACTGTTAACATGACCAGTGCCAGTACATTTTATGACTGCATGTCCCATATACAATTTCCTCGACCACATAAATTCAAGACCACTTACCTAGTACGAATATGTCATCTGAGCTGAAAAGCACTATAATGGGGAGAAGTAAGGATATGAGGAACATAGGAGAGTGATGCGAACTGTTAAATAGATGGCCACTTATAGTACAGTCAAATTGTGCATGCAGATTGGTCCAGTAGTATGTTTTGTATAAGTGATAACGAATGTTAAGTAACGTAATACTTGGTCGTATTGGTAAGCCCAATTGTTAAAGTCGTTCAGCAGCTGTCATTCATCACGTAATGATTATGTTACAGGACACTTTATTAGCTAGTGTCCATTGTGGAAGTCCATGCAAGATTCTGTGTACCATATATTAGATATAAACACAGCAACTGTGTCAAACATGAACAAGCAACATTCATTGGAAAATAGTAATGTCTCGTGACCTCTAGACACTCATCCTCTCCCTCTGCTACACCTCCCAGTCTCCCTAACGTCCCCAACCATGTTTTCACCCAACCTTCTCTGGCCAGTGATATCGCTGCCTTTACACGTCTGTGATTACCTCTGATCAGATAATAAAAATCATTGTTGCTTTCCCTTATAATACTTGCACTAACCATTTGCACCTGCAACACTTAATAGCTCACGTCACTCTACTGTGTTCCATGTCCCCTTGCTCCTCCCCCTTTACAGCATTACCAGCTAAGTTGACATATACATACTCGGTATGTGTATGTCGAAGTGTATGACCTTTGACCTTTTATATTGCTATCATTGCTAACGACTGTACACCATATTGTGCCCTATTTCAAATACACACTTATTCTCTGTATAGCTGTATAGATGTATACTTATGTATATAATGTAAGTCTAAAATGATTCATCACTTACCCATGTATACGTATCAATGTTAAGATGATATTCTGTATGACTTAATTATACCTGCTTTGTATTACACGAACGTTGTTACCTATGTTACTATCAGTATACTGTATGATTTATGTTATACCTGTTTTGTGTTACACAAACGTTCTTACCTATGTTGCTATCAGTATACTGTATGATTTATGTTATACCTGCTTTGAATTACACAAACGTTGTTATCTATGTTACTATCAGTATACTGTATGAATCACGTTATACCTACTTTGTATTACATAAACGTTGTTACCTATGTTACTATCAGTATACTGTATGTTGTATTATACCTGCTTTGTGTTACAAAAACGTTGTTATCTATGTTACTATCAGTATCGCTTAGTATACTGTAATTAATGTATCCTAGACCCACCTCTGAAGGGAGTGTACCCTTGGGGTGCCTGAGCCCGCTCGCCTGCCCCGTCACTCTCCTATGTTGATGTATTTTACCCACTGTGCGCTCTATACTGGCCTCCACCTACACCTAGATATGTATGTACACTTCACCCATACAATCTCTGAGATGCTTTTTCTATGGATATCCAGACAATAATCTTTCTTCTCATAAAAGAAATAACATTTATTGAATTGTAACAAACTTACCTAAATCTTCAACATTATCAACGTCACGAGCAGGTTTCTCAACTAATTGGATTATGGAAATATCAAGCAAATCTACGTGGATCCGCACCCGAAGCTGGTGGAAAGAGACATTCGCCCCAACCTTGCACTTAAGTCTTTTACGACAGAATCTTGTTCATCACAAATTTCTGCAAACTGATCATAAAATCTGTCGCCTTTCTCTGGTGTTTGTCCTACTGTTATTTTCTTACGAAGCTCATCTTTAATCTATGTAAAATGAAATCGACATTCCCATTGGGTACATTTTATTCATCACAATATTAAGATGATCTTTAACAAAGACCAAACATTACCGCCTACATTATTTACCATGTTTTTATTAAAAATTATACCTTGGAATTGCGTATTAGACAAAGAAGTCTATCTATTTTATATCAAACCAAGATTCAGAATTAGCAATCACATAATATCTTCTACAGATGCTTTCTCAGACTCTGACATTTAGTTACGTAGCCTCCGAACATTAACAATATCTAAAATACTTTATGTCATGAACCAATGACAGTAAAACAATGCACAGTTCAATATTAGTATTAGGTGCAGCGACAAGTGTAACACTGCAAACTGTTGCCACTCGTTACCACCACACATAAATATTAAGGTTTTCTACACAGTCTAATGGCAATAAACAGACAACTTACCTACAGTGAGCTTATTTTAGGGAAAAGTCACTTTCCTTCAGGAGTTTCGTCACATTTGCTTGTAGCCAGTAACCTGAGCTCTCCTGGCTTAATGTTGAGGCTCTACATGTACTGTACTGTACGTCTGTACTTACCACCATGTATAGTTAATTTTCAATGAAAATAACATGTGTCCTGCTGTTGCTTTCATATGGAGATGCAAGTGAAATGACATACACTACTGATCAGGCAACTAAAGAAAAAGAAAAGATTAATTAAAAGGTAATTTATTTCTTTGATAACATATCACTAATACAATAAACACGGTAAATCAATACATTTTTAAAAAATCATTGATATTTCTACAGTGAGAATTTTTACAAATCAAGTAATCTCTTGCACGGTTTGCTGAGGCCATAATGTTTAGATATGATCAAAAGGTTGTGGACATAAAGTTACATAAGTCGCAGACACCCACCAGAGATGATCATATGTGAGCAAGAGGGTGACACCTGTGTTACTATAAACCAGACCTGGGAGTGAGGCAGTGTGCCTCCCACACACTAGACCAGGCACTGGGCTGCTGTATTCTAAACTCATCATGGATAGTACAAGATAATGAATTTCCCATAAGACAAGCATAATGTCCTCCAACATCAAGACTGGCAACGTGTCTCTGTAAACCAGACCTGTAGAGAAGCTTGGCGATTGTGTCACTACACAACAGGCTTAGCACTGTGGTACTGTGTCACTAGACACTGCACCTGGCACAAGGGTCCTGTGGCACCACACATACACTAAATCTGTGGTAGTGTCTCACCACACACACACCTGTCACAAGGGTCCTGTACCACCATACCACACCTACACTAACACTGGGGTACTGATGTCACTAGACACCTCACCGTAGTGAAAGAAGGTCTTGTAGGTCGGCAATGAGGGTAAGTAGTGTACGTAGGTGGTGAAGGAAGTCAGTGTTGGCACTACATCGCTGCACCATCACACCTACACTGACACTGGGGTTCTGTCTCACCACACACCACATCTGACACTAAGCCATTTCATCTCACACTCACCAGTATTGCACTGGCACTGAGGTACTCTGTTCCTCACATACCAGACCTGGCAGGTAGTACTATGTCCCACACACCGCAAGCTTGTACCGGGATGAGGATACTGTGATAAGAGTTCCGTATCTCTGCTTGGGCATGGCGTTCCTTCACACATCACATCTCACACATAGGTATTGTGTCCCTCACACACCAGACGTAGCACTGGGGAACTGTTCCTGCACACCACACCTGGAGCTGGGATCCTGTTTTCCCACATCCTGAAAAATAATGAATATAACTCTCAGCACTGGTAGGCTTCCTGTAGATCTTAAAGGATAACTAATCAAAATACCTAATTATCACCACATTAAGGAAGGGTGATTTGCCTTTGTGTTTCCACTTAGTCTTAAACTTGATGGTGGGATGAATCGTAATTCATTAAAGAAAACATCATGATCTTGGTATGATGGCCATAAGGACCACACATCGTTAACGTATCTTAACCATATTTTTGGACAGTTACTAACGGAAGTTTGGATCTCAGTCTCATAGTATTCCATGAATAAGTTACTGAGAATGGGAGTGAGGGAATTTATCATGGCTAAACCGAATTTCTTTCAATAAGAATCAGCCTCAGCATCTTGGGAAACGTTAATGTCAACAAAGTTTTTGTAAGTCAATGAAAGTTTTTGAGGGTAGGGGCATCTCAGCTACGTTAAAGGAAAAAGAATCGCCATATAATGTAAATAATAGATTAGATTTTGCTAAGAGGGCTAGGATCATTTATTTGCCTGATCATGAACTTCTTAGATTTAATATCAGTTTCTCTTTACCAAAGTCTATATTGATGAAACCATTGCTTACTTAACTCTAAAACACTGTTGTCAATAATGAGGAATGGTTTTACTTTCCTCGGGTCCAACAGACACAGAGGAGAAAAAGATCTCATTACGATTTACTAAACAAATTACATGGACTTAAGCTTTAATTTACCTTATTGAAATATACGAGTAAAGAGAACAAATATAGGAGTAGTTATTGTGTATAATGCAAAAAATAAAAGATACGAGAAATGAAAAGAGAGAAGTAGAGAGAATTTGTACGTGTGTGTGTGTGTGTGTGTGTGTGTGTGTGTGTGTGTGTGTGTGTGTGTGTGTGTGTGTGTGTGTATTTTTAGGTCTGCCATTACATGTTAGTCAGATCAACAATTCCACGTACTTCAGGTGGAGTGAGCGAGGATCTTAAGCCGCGGCAACAATGTATTAAAGTGTGTAATAAGGCTAATAGTATGTAATATTATTTTACAGAAATACTAGTATAGTACCAGAGATGAAACAATATCATTTGTTGATCAGTGTGGGGTCTCACCTATTTGTCGCCTGACCTCCACCGTGGGGTCCTCTGTGATCTTGGGAAAGATGGGCGAGACGTCATGGGTCGCTCCACTACACGCGGGTCGTGGCCGGTTCTTCTCACCACTTGAGATCTGGGATGCGTTCAACTAAGTTGCGTTTTACTATACTGCTTTTTCGGGAGAAACATTTAGGACATTCTGAACATAATCATGGTTTCTACTCTGTGTAAACTCTCCGATGTCTTCCTTAATCACCTCTTCAAGAAAATTGAGAACATCGGTATGGTTTCTCGCCTTGTGAACTCTCAGGTGTCTGACTAAAGCACTTTTACCAGAGCGAGTTTCTTGACATTCTGAACACTATTATGGTTCCTCGCTTGTGTAACCTCTCGATGTGTCACTGAAGTACTTATAGCAGAAAATGCTTTTCGATATTCTTTTTACTTGTTTGGCTTCTCGGTTGTGTGAACTCTCAGACGTTTTGCTAAGTTACCTCTGTTATAGAATTGTTTTTGACATTCTGAACATTGGTATGGCTTCTCACCTATGTGAACTCTCAGGTGTCCTACTAAATGACTTTTCTGAGAAAAGGTTTCTTGACATCTGAACACTGGCATGGCTTCTAGCCTGTGTGAAGTCTCAGGTGTGTCACTAAACTACTTTTCTGAGAAAAACTTTTTTGACATTCTGAACATTGGTATGGCTTCTCGCCCGTGTGAACTCTCAGGTGTCTCGCTAAATCACTTTTCTGAGAAAAACTTTTTTGACATTCTGAACATTGGTATGGCTTCTCGCCCGTGTGAACTCTCAGGTGTGTCACTAAATTACTTTTCCGAGAAAAAGTTTTTTGACATTCTGAACATTGGTATGGCTTCCCACCTGTGTGAACTGTCAGGTGTGTCACTAAATCACTTTTCCGAGAGAAAGTTTCTTGACATTCTGAACATTGGTATGGCTTCTCGCCTGTGTGAACTCTCAGGTGTCTCGCTAAATCACTTTTCTGAGAAAAACTTTTTTGACATTCTGAACATTGGTATGGCTTCTCGCCCGTGTGAACTCTCAGGTGTGTCACTAAATTACTTTTCCGAGAAAATGTTTTTTGACATTCTGAACATTGGTATGGCTTCTCACCTTTGTGAACTCTCAGGTGTCCTACTAAATGACTTTTCTGAGAAAAGGTTTCTTGACATTCTGAACATTGGTATGGCTTCTCGCCTGTGTGAACTCTCAGGTGTCCTACTAAATGAC